>NC_041392.1:568023125-568043043 GCF_002162155.2 Triticum dicoccoides | reverse complement strand
GGAGGCCGCCGGCGAGGATGGCGGCGGGGTCGCGCGAAGAGGAGAGGCGGGGCGCTGGAGAAGGGCGGCGGTGGCGCGATGGGCCGCGGGGGCCTGCCCCGGGCCGGGCGGGCCGCGGCGGTGGGAGGTGGTGGTAGGCCATATGGCAGCTCCTCAGTGGCTGCGGGCGGCGGCGGCGGTTGTCCAGACCGGGACGGACATTGTCCGGCGGCGCGCGAGGTGTTATTTAGGGTTTCGGGGGAGGAAGGAGATCCAGATTCGGAGGGTGTCTTTATATAGGCATAGAGGGAGCTAGGAGAGTCCAAATGAGGTGCGGTTTTCGGCCACGCGATCGTGATTGAGCGATCTAGATGATGGAGAGGGTTTAGGTGGGTTTTGGGCCAAAATGGAGGGGTGTTGGGCTGCAACACACACGAGGACTTTTCGGTCCCTCGGTTAACCGTTGGAGTATCAAACGAAGTCCAAATGGTACGAAACTTGACAGGCGGTCTACCGGTAGTAAACCAAGGCCGCTAGGCAAGTCTCGCCCCAATCCGGAAATGTTTAATCCCCACACACGAAAGAAAGCTAGAAATGACCACTGGAGGAGAACGAAGCGCCAGAATGCAAAACGGACAATGGGGAAAATGCTCGAATGCATGAGATGAACACGTATGCAAATGCAATGCACATGATGACATGATATGAGATGCATGACAATGACAACAACACACGGAGACAAAAACCCAAACCCGAGAAAATAAAATAACTTAACGCCAGAAATGGCAAGAGTTGGAGTACAAATTGGGTAAGTTACATATCCGGGGTGTTACAACACTCCACCACTACGAAAGGATCTCGTCCCGAGATCTAGGACTGAAAGAACGCCGGGTACTCAGAACGGAGGTGATCCTCGTGTTCCCAGGTAGCTTCACGGTCGGAATGGTGTGACCACTTGACTTTGAGGAATTTGATTGACTTGTTGCGGGTCTTGCGTTCAGTCTCTTCAAGAATAGCAACTGGGTGCTCACGATAGGAGAGATCTTCTTGGAACTCAATGTCCTTGAAGTTGACGGTGCGGTCAGGAGTCTTGAAGCACTTTCGGAGCTGAGAGACATGGAACACATCATGAACATTTGCAAAGTTTGAAGGAAGCTCGAGTTGATAGGCGAGATCGCCTCTCTTGCTGACAATCTTGAAAGGTCCCACGTATCTAGGGGCAAGCTTCCCTTTGATACCGAAGCGACGAGTACCTTTCATAGGAGAGACGCGGAGGTAAACATGATCTCCGATCTCGAAAGACAAATCACGGTGCTTACTGTCATAGTAGCTCTTCTGGCGGGATTGGGCTGCTTTGAGGTTATCACGAATGACTTTGCACATTTTCTCTGCCTCTGTGATTAAGTCATTACCCAAAAGCTGACGTTCACCGGTTTCGGACCAGTTGAGAGGGGTACGGCACTTCCTGCCATACAGAATTTCAAATGGGGCCTTGCCCGAACTTGCTTGAAAACTGTTGTTGTAGGAGAATTCAGCATAAGGAATACAATCATCCCACTTCATGCCAAAGGAGATCACACAAGCCCTGAGCATATCTTCAAGAATCTGGTTGACACGCTCGACTTGACCGCTAGTTTGAGGATGGAAAGCTGTGCTGAAGTGGATGTTGGTGCCCATGGCCTTCTGAAAAGAATCCCAAAACTTGGAGGTAAAGATGCTGCCACGGTCTGAAGAGATCACTTGTGGAATACCGTGCAGAGAGACAATTCGAGAGGTATAGATTTCCGCCAATTGAGCTGCAGTGATAGACTCTTTGATAGGCATAAAATGAGCCACTTTGGTGAGTTTGTCGATGACAACGAATATAGCATCATTGCCACGCTTGGACTTTGGAAACCCAGTCACGAAGTCCATTTCAATGTGGTCAAACTTCCATTCTGGAATGGCAAGAGGTTGGAGGAGACCAGATGGCCTTTGGTGTTCTGCCTTCACTCTTCTGCGGACATCACACTCATTCACGAATTGAGCAATCTCGCACTTCATTCGAGTCCACCAATAAGCCTGCTTGAGGTCCTGATACATCTTCGTGCTCCCAGGGTGGATGGAGAGGAGAGAATTGTGAGCCTCATTCATGATCACTTTACGAAGGTCACCTTTGGGCACAACAATACGATCCTCGAAGAAGAGAGTATCCTTGTCATCAAGGCGGTAGCACTTGTACTTGGGTTGACTCTTGGCAATCCCAATCTTCACCTTTTTCACCATAGCATCAAGAAGCTGGGCTTGGCGAATCTGGTCTTCTAAGGTAGGAGATACTTGAAGGTTGGCGAGGAAACCTTGAGGAACAACTTGCAGGTTAAGTTTGCGGAAAGCTTCACAAAGCTTGGGTTGATAAGGCTTGAGAATCAGACTGTTGCAGTAAGCCTTTCTGCTCAATGCGTCAGCAATCACATTGGCCTTGCCTGGAGTATACTCGATACTCGGATTATACTCTTGAATCATTTCGACCCATCGAGTTTGCCTGAGGTTGAGATTAGGATGAGTGAAGATGTACTTGAGACTCTTGTGGTCAGTGAAAATGTCCACTTTTCTTCCCAATAAGAGATGTCTCCAAGTCAAAAGAGCGTGCACAACTGCCGCCAACTCAAGATCATGAGTGGGGTAGTTCTTCTCATTAGGCTTTAACTGGCGAGAGGTATAAGCAACAACTTTCTTCTCTTGCATCAATACTGCACCAAGACCTTGAAGAGAGGCATCACAAAAGATCTCGTATGGCTTGGATTCATCAGGCGGAGTCCGAACTGGAGCAGTGATCAATTTCTCTTTCAGAGTGTTAAAAGCAATGTCACACTCCGGAGACCAAACGTACTTGACGTGCTTCTGGAGAAGATTTGAGAGAGGCTTCGCGATCTTAGAAAAGTTTTCAATGAATCTTCGGCAGTAGCTTGCGAGACCGAGGAAGCTACGGAGTTGCTTCACGTTCTGAGGAGGTTCCCAATTCACAATTGCAGACACCTTCTCAGGATTCATGACAATGCCCTTGGCAGAGATGATATGACCAAGATAAAGAACCTCATCGAGCCAAAATTCGCACTTGGAGAACTTGGCGTAGAACTGGTGTTCCCTCAACTTATCGAGTACCAAACGCAAGTGCTTGGCATGATCTTCCTTGTTCTTCGAGAAAACCAGAATGCCGTCGAGATAGACCAACACGAAGTCATTGGTGTAGGCGTTGAAGATGAAGTTCATCATGCGAGAGAACGTCGGAGGAGCGTTGACGAGGCCAAAAGACATGACAGTGTATTCGTATGAACCATAGCTTGTCCTGAAAGCCGTCTTGGGAATATCTTGCTCACGGATTCGAATCTGATGATAACCCATACGGAGATCAAGCTTGGAGAATACTTGGGCACCTTTGAGTTGTTCGAACAGCTCGTTGATGTTCGGAAGTGGGTATTTGTTCTTGATGGTCTTCTTGTTCAATGGACGGTAATCAACACAGAGTTGGTCCGTTCCATCCTTCTTCTTCACAAAAAGAACACCACAACCCCACGGAGAAGAACTAGGCCGGATGAGACCCATTCTCTCTTGAATATCGAGTTGCTTCTTCAGCTCCTTCAACTCTTCAGGTCCGAGCTTGTAAGGACGCTTGCACACAGGTTACGTGCCGGGCTCAAGATCAATGACGAATTCAACTGGTCGGTGCGGAGGCATTCCTGGAAGCTCTTCTGGAAAGACGTCTTGATATTCACAAACGACTGGAATTTGCGAGATAGCATCCAGTTCACCCTTCTCATTGAGAGAAAACAGACGGATGGTATTATCCCGAGCGGCAAAGACAATTACATCCTCAGACGAATGAGTCAATTGAATCTGCATGGCTGCACAATCAAGCTGAGCCTTGTGCTTAGAAAGCCAATCCATCCCAAGAATAAGATCAATATCCGAGTTACCAAGGATCATTGGAGAAGCCAGAAACTTGAAATCACCCATCGAGATAGAAATATTCGGAACCTCGTAGTTAGCGAGCAAACATCTGCCCGGAGAGACAACTGCTAATGGCTAATGCATAACTTGAGAAAACCACCCATGCTTAGATGCAAAAGGTCTCGAGATAAAACAATGTGATGCACCAGTGTCAAAAAGAACTTTTGCGGGAACATCATTAACAGGAAGGTTACCCATGATGACATCTGATGAATCCTCTGCCTGAGCTGCATTCACCATATTGACCTTGGCGTACTTGGGGTTATGCTTGACCACAGCTGTACTTGCCAATCTGACGGGAGGAGGAGGAGGAAGACGCCTCTGTTTGAAACACTTGTTGGCATAGTGACCCTTCTGTTGGCACTTGTTGCACGTGACCTCTGAAAGTGGACGTTGATACGGAGCACTCGATCTTGGAGCTTGAGACGAAGTCTTGTTCTGAAAGCCAGGGTTGGGTGGGTGGGAAGGTCCACTGCCACATTTGCTCTTCTGCTGATACGGCTGACGGAACGGAGGAGGAGGAAGCAATTACTTCTGCTGCTTGGCCACTTGAGTAGAGGAAGAAGGATTAGTATCTCTGACTCGCTTCTTGGAAGCATCACACCTCAATTGAGCGGCCTCTTGCTTCAGTGCCATGTTGTAGAACTCATTGTACCTCAAGGGCTCAAAGAGAACAAGAGCTAGCTGAATTTCTTCTCTGAGACCACCCCTGAACTGGTATATCATGCTCTTCTCATCGGGCACGTCTTGCTTGGCAAAGCGGGCGAGCTTCTGAAACAACTTGTTGTAGTCATAGACAGACAAAGAGCCTTGCTTCAGGTTGCGGAATTCCTCACGCTTGCTTTCAACCACGCTCTGAGGGATATGGTGAGCTCTGAAATCTTGACGGAATTCATCCCAGGTAATCGCACGTCCACCTCTAGAATCCTTGTACTGCTAGAACCATTCTGCAGCTTGATCTTTGAGTTGGAAGGAAGCGAACTTGACAAAGTCCTTAGGCCTGACGTTACTGCACTCGGAATGCTTGCACAGATCCACAAGCCAATCGTCAGCATCGGTTGCCTCAACACAATTGATGAAAGTCTTTGGCCCGTTAGCAAGGAACTGGTTGAGTGTAGCAGAGTGATTCTGATTGTTGCCTTGATTCCCTTGGTTGCCTTGATTGCGCTCTTGGAGAATTTGCATGATCAACTGTGTGTTTGCATTGGTTGCGGCCATCATAGCTTGCCATGCCTCCGGAGGAGGTGGAGGTGGTGGCGGATCAGGATTCGGAGTTGTGCGCGTTGGAGGAGCCATCCTGAAGAGGTTGACATCCATTATCACATTGATAGACAAATATTGAAGCTGAATCCAACGGAATGAAAATTGCAACATATAGTCTTCACATCCGAACAAAATGAACGAATGCATTCCTCTTGAAATGGTCACATATCCATAAATTGAGAAGCCACTTAGAATTAGGTAGAGAAATAAACCAACAAGGTACGGATCAAGAACGAATAATCGGTAAGAAATCCCAATCTCAAACCAATATCCGTGGAAGAAGAACTAGAGCTACAAGAATTCCCACCTATGAAACTCCCGAACCTTTCCGGTTAAGCAATCAGGTGTTGGGGATACAGGGGAAGCATAATATCTCACCCAAACTAGCAAATCCTACATCCAGCTGTATCCATCCTTCAACGCATAACCGAGAAAAACTTCGGAAACCATCTACCTCAACCTTCAAAAAGCATCCGTTATACAAGTTATGGCGATACTCCCGAACTCCCGCCCCAGTACCGGGTGGCGTCGAGGTTATCTCACCAACGAACTGCATAAAAGAGATTTTCGATGTCGGCGTACTAAACTCAGGTATTCCAGAACTGCAACGATAAAATTATGACGACAACACCTTAGAGCTCAACTCCCCGGGACACTTCCACAAAACCCCTGACAAGAGGCACCAAGACAATGTTCTCATCATAAAACCATCGGAACGATTCCAAGATACCCGCGTGATATTTAGTGAAATTTGAGAAGAGAAGAGTCAAAACTCTACGTCAGGATGCCTTACCAGAGCGATGAGGAGACTGGGAAGTAAAAAGAATTCCTAAACTCTCCGATATATAATTCCTAAATGACTCAAAACATTTTTTCTAGACACAACTCGGCCGCTAATAACGATCAAGCAATGGGGCTCCTAAGGTCGGGGAAGGCTCTGATACCAACTTGTAACGCCCTCGATGCGACTATAGCTCCCACGTGTCGAGGCACGACTTAGAGACATTGAAAGCAATGTCGCAAGTTAGGCAATCTTCACAACATCCCATGTAACATAAATAATAAAGGGGAGATAACATAGTTGGCTTACACTCGCCACATCAATCAAGTACATAAATAACATTACATCATCCAAACAATCATGGCCCGGCTACGGTGCCAAAATAAAAGATAACCCAACATGCCACACGATCCCGATCACCCCCAACTAGGCACCACTACTGATCATCAGGAAAAGAAACATAGTATCGCTGAGAGTCCTCGTCGAACTCCCACTTGAGCTCGAGCGCGTCACCTGGAGCGGAATCATCAAGCCCTGCATCTGGTGTAATAGTAATCTGTGAGCCACAGGGACTCAGCAATCTCGCACCCTCGCGATCAAGACTATTTAAGCTTATAGGTAAGGCAAGGTAAATATGTGGAGCTGCAGCAAGCGACTAGCAAATATGGTGGCTATCCTGTTCGCAAAAGAGAGCGAGAAGAGGAGGCAAAGCGCGAGCAAGAAACTAGAGAGCAACCTGCGCAAGCATTACTCCAACACCGTGTCCACTTCCCGGACTCCGCCGAGAAGAGGCCATCACGGTAACACACTCAGTTGATTCATTTTAATTAAATTAAGGTTCAAGTTGTCTACAACCGGACATTAACAAATTCCCATCTGCCCATAACCGCGGGCACGGCTTTCGAAAGTTCAAATCCCTGCAGGGGAGTCCCAACTTAGCCCATGACAAGCTCTCACGGTCAACGAAGGAATAGACCTCCTCCCGAGACGTTCCGATCAGACTCGGTACCTCGGTTCTTCAAGACACTTCGACAGGTTAAAATAAATCCAGGAACACCGCCCGAATGTGCCGACAAATCTCGATAGGAGCTGCACATATCTCTTTCTCAGGGCACACTCAGATTGTCTAAACTTCCGGTAGGCCAGCCCAGAGTTGCCCCTGGTAACCACCGGCGGCTGACGAGTTGGACCAACACTCAGAGGAGCACTGGCTCGGGGGGGTTTAAATAAGATGACCCTCGGGCTCCGGAAACCCAAGGGAAAAGAGGCTAGGTGGCAAATGGTAAAACCAAGGTTGGGCATTGCTGGAAAAGCTTTAATCAAGGCGAACTATCAAGGGGTTCCCATTATAACCCAACCGCGTAAGGAACGCAAAATCCGGGAACATAACACCGATATGACGGAAACTAGGGCGGCAAGAGTGGAACAAAACACTAGGCGAGAGGCCGAGCCTTCCACCCTTTACCAAGTATATAGATGCATTAAGATAACATGGCAATATAATGATATCCCAACAAGTAAATAATGTTCCAACAAGGAATGGTCTCCAATCTTCACCTGCAACTAGCAACGCTATAAGAGGGGCTGAGCAAAGCGGTAACATAGCTAATCAACGGTTTGCTAGGACATGGTGGGTTAGAGGTTTGACATGGCAAATTGGGAGGCTTGAAATCAAGTGGTAGGCATCGTAGCATTGGCATAGCAAAAGAGCGAGCATCTAGCAAAGCAAAGATAGTAGTGATTTCGAGGGTAATCATCTTGCCTGCAAAGTTGTCAGAGTTGACTGGATCCTCGAAAGCAAACTCAACGGGCTCCTCGTTAGCGAACTCGTCTCCCGGCTCAAACCAAACAAGACAAACAAGCAAACGGAACACAATCAACCACGTGCAAAGCTCAAACAATATGATGCAAGGATGGTATGCTATGTGGGATGCGATGTGGGATACATATGCAAGATTTGACAAGGAATGCATGAACCTGGCCTCAACTTGAGAATTCAAGTGTGCCACTGGAAAGATGAGATGAAATCTCTTGAAAACGATATAAAGAACGCCGGAATCGGAGTTACGGTTTGGAAACGGCAAGCAATTCAAATATGACCACGTTCTGCGATTTACAGCAAGTAGCCATCTAAATGCAACAAGATGAATATGCTACAGCACCCAAACATGGCATACAAATACATGGCAGGGATGCATTCATGATGCTTAACAAAAGTCTAGCACTGAGCTACGGCCTATTCATCCATTAAAAGGTTCAAACAAGCATGGCAAAAATGCATATGGTAAACAGATCTCAGACTTAGTGAAATTAACACTTGTGTGGAATTTCAGATCAGGTAGCACTCTTCGTAGCAACAAAACTACATGCTACAGGACCTGAACAAGGCAAAGTAAAGCATGGCATGGAGCTACTCAAAGAGCTTAACAAAAGTCCCTTAGTGACTTTGAGCCAAAAGGGATCAGAAAATACAATTGCAAGCATGCGAACATGGCAAAAACATAATCAGTTCTCAGACTTAGTGAAAACTGGAGCATGCTGAAAACAGCTATCAAGTAGGCATGTTTACGAGCTCGATGCACTCACTACAGAGCAAGTCATGATAAGATAAGCATACACCCATCAAGAATACATAAAATGCAACCTAGACATGGCAAGAACAATAGCATAGCATGCACGAATCAACTACAACATCATCGGCAAAATTGCTAACAAGTAGACAATCTGCCCAGATTCACGAAGTAGCAAAAGTAGAGCTCGATTGACTCAAGCTAGGATGCTCCATAATTGCAAAGAAAGACATGGTTGGATAGAGCACTACAAGATTACCAAAACATCCTTACTGATCATCCTCAAAAGAGGCACGGATCACTAGGAAACAATATGAACATAAGGCCATATGAGATAAACAGCTCAAGGACTTAGTGGAAATGCTAAGTCCCTGAAATCAGCGTTAGCAAGTGCCTCACTTTGCAAGCTCGTGCTAGTCACCACACACATCACAAAAATACATGGGTTGCACCTCTGGAAAGATGGCAAAACCCTTAATAAAACATATGTAGAGCTCATGGGCATATCATGCACACAATAATCATGGCAAAAATGACAAATATCTAAATGGAGCAGCAGATCTGGCAATTATCTCAAGTAGCCTTATTCCAACAACATTTCGGGCATCAAGATGAACTCAAATGAAAATGATGCAATGGAATGAAATGATGTACTCTCTGAGACGAACAATTTGATATGCTATATGCCCAAAACGGAGTTACGGATGCAAAGTTATAGCACGATGAACAGGAGCATATGAGCTAGGGTTTCGGGCAAAAAGTCAACTGAGAGGGAGTTTCCAGATCCAGATCGGGATCTCGCGGGTACTGTAGCGGCACGGAGTCCAAGGCTCGCCGGAGAACTCCAAGTCGCCGGAGATGGGCCGGCCGGAGTTGGACGGCGAGGCGGCCGGAGAGAGGGAGGCCGGAGCCGAGGTTGGTGTAGACGACGGCAGGGCTCGGCTCCCGCGGTGCAGGCGCACGGCGGCGAGGTCCGGCCGACGCCAGGCGGTGGCCGGCGTAGAGCGGCACGGCAGGGCGGAGGCCGCCGGCGAGTATGGCGGCGGGGCCGTGCGAAGAGGAGAGGCGAGGCGCTGGAGAAGGGCGGCGGTGGCGCGATGGGCCGCGGGGGCCTGCCCCGGGCCGGGCGGGCCGCGGCGGTGGGAGGCGGTGGTAGGCCACGTGGCAGCTCCTCAGTGGCTGCGGGCGGCGGCGGCGGTTTTCCGGACCGGGACGGACATTGTCCGGCGCCGCGCGAGGTGGAATTGAGGGTTTCGGGGGAGGAAGGAGATCCGGATTCGAAGGGTGTCTTTATATAGGCATAGAGGGAGCTAGGAGAGTCCAAATGAGGTGCGGTTTTCGGCCACGCGATCGTGATCGAACGATCTAGATGATGGAGAGAGTTTAGGTGGGTTTTGGGCCAAAATGGAGGGGTGTTGGGCTGCAACACACACGAGGCCTTTTTGGTCCCTCGGTTAACCGTTGGAGTATCAAACGAAGTCCAAATGGTACGAAACTTGACAGGCGGTCTACCGGTAGTAAACCAAGGCCGCTAGGCAAGTCTCGGCCCAATCCGGAAATGTTTAATCGTTAGGGGAACGTAACAAAAAACAAAAAATTTCCTACGGTTTCACGAAGATCCATCTATGAGTTCATCTAGCAACGAGTGATCGGATGCATCTACATACCTTTGTAGATCGCGAGCGGAAGCGTTCAAAGAACGGGGATGAGGTAGTCGAACACGACGTGATCCAAATCACCGGAGATCCTAGCACCGAACGGACGGCGCCTCCGCGTTCAACACACGTATGGTCAGCGTAACGTCCCCTTCTTCTTGATCCAGCAAGAGGGAAGGAGAGGTTGAGGAAGATGGCTCCAGCAGCAGCACGACGGCGTGGTGGTGATGGAGCTGCAGTACTCCGTCAGGGCTTCGCCAAGCGCTATGGAGGAGGAGGAGGGTTGGAGAGGGAGAAGGAGGCAACCAAAGGCATAGATCAAAAGCCCTCCTTCCCCCACTATATATAGGAGGGCCAAGGGGGGGGCACCAGCCCTAGGAGATCCAATCTCCTAGGGGGGCGGTGGCCAAGGGAGGTTTCCCTCCCCCCAAGGCACCTAGGGGTGCCTTCCACTAGTGGGACTCCTCCCCTTTGGAAACCCTAGGCGCATCGGCCTCTTGGGGCTGGTGCCCTTGGCCCATGTAGGCCAAGGCGCACCCCCTACAGCCCATGTGGCCCCCCGGGGCAGGTGGCCCCACCCGGTGGGCCCCCGGGACCCTTCCGGTGGTCCCGGTACAATACCGATAACCCCGAAACTTGTCCCGATGGCCGAAATAGCACTACCTATATATAATTCTTTACTTACGGACCATTCCGGAACTCCTCGTGACGTCCGGGATCTCATCCGGGACTCCGAACAACATTCGGGTTACTGCATATACATATCCCTACAACCCTAGCATCACCGAACCTTAAGTGTGTAGACCCTACGGGTTCGGGAGATATGTAGACATGACCGAGATGACTCTCCGGTCAATAACCAACAACGGGATCTGGATACCCATGTTGGCTCCCACATACTCCACGATGATCTCATCGGATGAACCACGATGTCGAGGATTCAAGCAACCCCGTATGCAATTCCCTTTGTCAATCGGTATGTTACTTGCCCGAGATTCGATCGTCGGTATCCCAATACCTCGTTCAATCTCGTTACCGGCAAGTCACTTTACTCGTACCGTAATGCATGATCCCGTGACCAGACACTTGGTCACTTTGAGCTCATTATGATGATGCATTACCGAGTGGGCCCAGTGATACCTCTCCGTCATACGGAGTGACAAATCCCAGTCTCGATCCGTGTCAACCCAACAGACACTTTCGGAGATACCTGTAGTGCACCTTTATAGTCACCCAGTTACGTTGTGACGTTTGGTACACCCAAAGCACTCCTACGGTATCCGGGAGTTACACGATCTCATGGTCAAAGGAAAAGATACTTGACATTGGAAAAGCTCTAGCAAACGAACTACACGATCTTGCGCTATGCTTAGGATTGGGTCTTGTCCATCACATCATTCTCCTAATGATGTGATCCCGTTATCAATGACATCCAATGTCCATAGCCAGGAAACCATGACTATCTATTGATCAACGAGCTAGCCAACTAGAGGCTTACTAGGGACATATTATGGTCTATGTATTCACACGTGTATTACGATTTCCGGATAATACAGTTATAGCATGAATAAAGACAATTATCATGAACAAAGAAATATAATAATAATACTTTTATTATTGCCTCTAGGGCATATTTCCCACATAATCCCCACACATGAAAAAAAGCTAGAAATGACCACCGGAGGAGAACGAAGCGCCGGAATGCAAAACGGACAACGGGGAAAATGCTCGAATGCATGAGATGAACACGTATGCAAATGCAATGCACATGATGACATGATATGAGATGCATGACAACGACAACAACGCACGGAGACAAAAACCCGAACCCGAGAAAATAAAATAACTTAACGCCGGAAACGGCAAGAGTTGGAGTACAAATTGGGTAAGTTACATATCCGGGGTGTTACACAGGCTCCGGTGAGAGGCTGGGGAGGGCTAGTGGAGTGTGAGGATGACGATGAGATGCTTGGGGGAGGCTCGGGTGGCCTTATATAGGCAGAGGGAGGAGGAGGCGAGCTAGCGTCTCCGCGGACGCGTGGCCAGCGCCATGGACACGTGTGCTCATGCATGAGCTCGGGGAAGGCGACGGGGAGGTGCAGACGAGCTACAGCGGTGCACAGGGACGAGCAGAGCTCGGGGACAAGAGGAGGAAGAAGCCATGGAGCGAATTGAGATGGTCGGCTACAGGTTTCCCGTGGGCGCGCGGCAACAAGAGCTGACGGAGGGGCTGGTGGAGGGAGAAGTTGCTCCTGGAGGATGGCGACGACGCGGGGAACCCGCTGGACATGCCCGTGCTCGCTGAGACGCCGAGCAACAAAGGGGCCCGAGCAAGAAGATGCCCTGGACGCGGCCAACGCCAGCAGAGCGCGCACAATGCATGCCAAAGCTCATGATCATCCCGTCTACTGGTGCCCACAGTGCCACAAGCTAAGCCAAACGATGTCTGGGGTGGAGTCCTTCCTGGGGAGGTTGCAACTGCGGTGGTAGTTTGGTTTAAAGGGCTCTGGTTGAATGGTAATTAACCTCTGAAGTTTACTGCAGTAAACTTGGAGGAGAACTGCTGATCAACAGGAAGGTGTTTGGAAGCAATGGAGTTGTCTGCTAGGTTTAGGGTAAGAAATACTTTCACCCTGGTAACTTGGAGAGGATTAGGATCAAGATTTAATGTAGTTGCTTAACAACCACATAAACTGGTCCGAAAACTAGATTAGGATGATGCACTCTGATGAAGCATCAACTTGAGCTGAAATTTCTCAAGGCCTAATGATTTGGTCATAGTAAGATGCTGTAAAAATTTCATACCAATTGGACAAGCCAAAGTGGTACTTGCTTCACAAACATCTTCACTGACCAGCATCTTGAAAACATTCTAGAGAAATATTGGCTAGGTGAGATGGTGCCAAATTAGGTGGAGAGAAGTTATTGGGGTAGGAGAACCATCTGGTAATTTATCAGGATTTTTGAAGCAATATAGAATGCACTTGCTTCACAACCTAAAAATTTTACCAGAAGCAAAGATTTTGTCATGTGCTCACATAGATGATTGGATGGGGCTGAAATTTGAAGGAGTGTCAAAATATGAGCAGATGAAGGAGTGTGCAAAATTTCAACTCATTTGGATAACCCTAGCTATCACTTCCTTCACAAAGGCTTCCCTTAGACAGGAACTTTGAAAAATCACTGAAGAAGTTTGGCTAGGCAAATAAAGTTGAATTTTGGCACAGGTCAATTATTTGGACAGGAAAAGTTGTCCAAAAGGTTTAGGGTCAAATGGGAAAAGATAAATGGCACTTGCTTCACAATGTGCCATTTTGGACAGAATAGGAAATGATTTTATTGAGCATGATGAGAAATATGTCCAATGAGATATTTTGCCATGTTTGAGTAAGATATGATCCAACAATTTATAGGAATTATTTGGGGATTTTTGGATGGGCAGAAATATAGGTTGCTTCACAACCTAGGGCAAATAGGGTTATTCCTTTAATAGAAAAAGGAATTTTCCCTAGAGAAATAAATTAGGGTTTGGTCATCGAGTGAAGTGACATGATCTTGGCAAGGTTTTGAGAATAATGAGCCACTTGGGAGAGGAAATGAAGATGATTTCCCAGGTGACAAGGCCACAGATCCACTCCAAAAAGAAAAACAGAGCAAAAACCAATTAAATTAAAAGAAAAAGAAAAGGGCCAAAATCCAGGTTGTTACAACTAGTACGACGGAGGAGCATGAAACACGGCAGCCCAATGCCATATGGTGATAAAAATGATCTAATTTGCTAGTCATCGATCCCACGGCGCGGCTCATCATTAGCATTGTTCTATTCATGCCTCCCAGAGAACATGACACATGCGGCGAAACACCCGAAGCAAAAGAAGAAACACATGAGCAAAAGAAAAAGGAAGATTATCACCCCCAAAAAAGAAGGAAGATGCACACACAAGTCTGGGGCGCTGCTCTCTACTACATGAAGGGCTGCTGGTCGCGGAGTTGTAACTGCTTCTTCATCGCCTCCACGCCCTCCATCTCCTTGCGCATATCCTCCGCCATCTTCATCATTCTGTCCATGACGCGGGATTTCTCGACGCGAGCCTTCATCATCTGTTCCACGGCCGTCTTACATACCTTGACAGCAGTCGGGTGCTCGATGCGGAGCTTCGCCAACTCCTCCTTCTGTTCCATGACGAGGGCCTGCAGCATCTTCATCGAGGAACTACTCTTCTCATGCAGCTTCTTCTAGTCGGTGTTCTCCTCCTTCAGCAGGTTGAGCTCGTGGCAGAGCTTCGCCTTGTTCTCCTAAAGTTGCAGGATTTCATCGGTCGCCTTCTTATCCGAGGCAATGCTCTTCTTCAACAGCATCACCAAGCCGGCGGTCAACTCCCCGTGCTCATTGAGCTCAGTGGGCATGTCGTCGAGGCTCTCCTTCAGCAACTCCACCAAGCCTTCGATGAACTCCTGCTTATTGAGATGATCGGGCATCTCGTCGAGGGATAAGGACTCCAGCGCCGTCAGCTCGGCATGTTCGCCTGCACGGCTAGGGCGCTCCTGGGAGCCCTCGCCTCCGTGTCTAGGGCGCTCCTGGGAGCACTCGCCTCCACAGCTAGGGCACTCCTGGGAGCCCTAGCCTTCCCGTGAGAGATCTTTCGAGGTCTCTGCGAGGCGGCGAGCCCTCTCTTTTTTCGCGGCCTTGGTTGCCGCTCCCTTGTTATGAGTAGTTCTCAACCTAGAGCTCTGCACACCGGCCATGGCAAGGATGGACGAACAAGAAAGACTTATGAGGAGGAAGAGGTAGAGTGATTTTCGGCTAGGTGCTAGTTCCCCTTTTTATAACCTAGTACTAGCACTAGTACTAGTAAAACCTGCATAGTGGGAAGTGGGAACACGTTCAGGTTTGATACGTACTAGGGTGTGAGCATGTTTGCACTTAATTAAACTGTACACTTTGGAATGTGATGGGAACAAGCTAAAGATCAATTGATGGTTTTGGTTCCTGGAACACAAATTTCAAGTACTTCGTACTACTAGTCAAATACGGTCGCACAAGTCATTGATGTATAACTAGTCGTACATGTCAGACCAAGCCGATGCATGTGGCGGGTCTAACCGACTGTCTATTGGTGTGACCGACCCTAAGTATTACACGATGGAGACTTCTGGTTGGGCTTCGGGTGATTGTCACGACCAAGCATTCAAAAACTAGTGATAAATTAATTACCATCTTTTTCCAAACGACCAAGTATTTTCACAGGAATACAATACATATAGATGGAGTGATTGTCACGGTTGCAAACCGCC
Source organism: Triticum dicoccoides (assembly GCF_002162155.2). Classification (NCBI taxonomy): domain Eukaryota; kingdom Viridiplantae; phylum Streptophyta; class Magnoliopsida; order Poales; family Poaceae; genus Triticum; species Triticum dicoccoides. The sequence goes on along the minus strand of NC_041392.1, from coordinate 568,027,513 downwards.
ATGGTGCCACAAATTCACTGCAGCAGAAATCGAGTAGGTCACTGCATGCCGGCGGGGAAGGAGGGAAGCTCACCTCGCCTACGATGCATGCCCAGCGGCGCCGCCGCAGCTTGTCTCACAATTTGGCTTCTCCTACCGCCCATTTGAACAGTTGCACTGGCTACTCATGCCATTTCGCAGGCATGCACGTTCTTTCCTCGTAGTTGATTTCGTGGATATGATCTCTTCCATTAGCCCTAGCTTGAAATCAACGCGACGCTACCAGATGCTGACATCCCTCGGCATCTCTCCCCTGAGGTCGACTTGCGCCTCCGCCTTGTGCTGCGCTAGCCGCAGCTCCTTGGAACTTCTCTCCAATTGATGCGACACTTCCTTGATCTGATTTACCCTTGCTGCCCACCACTTGAAACACAGCCCTGGCATGTCCTCCGGCGCCATTGATCTATGATTCTAGAGCAATGGATCCCCTCTAAAACACATGTGGGTTTTGCTCAAAGGCGGCAGTGTTGTGGGCCGTAGTGAGAGGGCAGCCCGCGGGGTCCTGGAATCTAAGGGATTATCCATGGCGGGATCCAGTGGGTGAGGCGAGGAGGCGAGCCTAGGCGCTAGGAGAACCCTATGAGGCTAATATAAATATAGTAGTACTACTCCACTCTGTCCATATTTAAATACAAAGGCCACCAACAATAGCCCTGGCAAAAATTGATCATGTTGCCTGCGTCCTGGTTTATTGGCCCCCTTTTTTGTGCCACTTTTTATGACATGCATAAATATTTTGTTACTTAAAAATATGGTCAAAAATTGGCACAAAATACGAAGGAGACCAATGGAAGTAGCAACCCATGATTTAACTACTCGCATGCACGCAGTGGAGTAGTAATGTCTTTCTTCCTCCCTCACGTCCACTCAATTTGCATGCTTGTATTAATTGACCATCAATAAAGTGAAGGACTTTACACATGTCAAATTATCACATGGGGTGGATCTTCATACAAAAATGCATCCCCCCGTGTACCTGTGTGTGCGTGCGAGGGAATGAGTGCATGCGTGGCATGCATGCATATCTTCACTTTGTGCATGTACTGCCAATGTGCCTCGGAGAGGACGAGTACATTGTTCTGGAACCAGCAGCACATCACTGTGATCACTCCACACAAGGAGGTCGCGACAACGCCTCCACATGTGCCACATGGCTTCATGAACTGAAAGAGAGACACTATGTAGCGTGCCATTGGAATTCTAATTTACTTGTTTTGCACATACTCGAAGTACTAGTAAGGTACACGTGCATTGCACGCATCAGATTTTGCAACCAAATTATGAATAAATACCACACTATAGCATGTTAGCTTTGAGTCATATATGCATGATGTAGATGTTCATTTAATTCTTATAGTTCATCTCATTCAAAATCAATTAGTTTTTATAAAAAAAGCTAGGGCCTCTTTGATTCGTAGGATTTCCAAAACGTGGGAATAGGAAAAACATGGGATTAGAGTGGAATGTCGTCTTGAATCCTATAGGATTGTACGAGTGTTTGATTGTGCATAGAAAAAATGAAGGATTATTTCAAAGAGGTTTGAGTGGATGGAATGTTTCCTATGAAATCTAGTTCAAATGAATCCTATGGAAAAATTCCTATGGTTTACAATCCTACGAATCAAACAACCAAGGTAGGAAAAATTCCTAAGGATTAGAATCCTCCAAAATTCCATTGAGAATCCTTTGAATCAAACAAGCCCTTAATCTATTTTATGATTCATGGAATTGTGCATTGTAAAGCATAAAGTAAAAACAAATAATGGCAATTCAACTAGAAAAAAGTTTGGGCAGTTATGATACGGAAGATTCTAGAACAAAGGAGAAGCACTTGTGTCGTGGTATTTCTCACGGGGGGCTTGCGAGTCGACAGATGCCACAAGGGCTTAGTGTGTGGGTAAGACTGCTGCTGATAGGACCGGGAGCGGGTATGCGAGTAGCACGCAGTAGTTTACCCAGCTTCGGAGCTCTCCGGAGAGATAATACTCCTACTGCTGCATGTCTGAGTGTATCTGGTATATCTGGTATAGAGTTGCTCCTAGAGCTGTATCCGAGGTCAGTGCCATAGGTATCTGGCCTCGTATATGCCTGTATGAGGCATGCTAGTGGCCGGCCATGCATGGCTATGGCTTGTGGCCGTGAGTGTGTTTGTCTCCATGTGTGTATGAATGGATGGATGGTTGCTAGCTAGCTTGCTTGCTAGCTTGCGTATATTCTAGGCCTTGTGCTGTGAGTGTCCATCCCCTGGATGGATGGATGTGTGCCTCTTTTTATAGTGTGAGGTAGCTTAGGATGTAAGCTAGGTAGTGGCATGGGCTAGGCATGGTGGGTGTCATCCTTGTTCCCTGGGTCACTTCATAAATAGTGCCAGGGGACAAGTGACACTATACATGATGGCTGAGATGACACGTGAATAGTGCTTGGGTATAATTGTCTCGTCCATGGTATGGCCGCCACGTTGGGGTCTTGTCGATGTCGCTTCGGGCTGCAGTCGGCAGCCGGCTGGCTGGCGGAGTCGGCAGCCGGCTGGCTGGCGCAGTCGGACTGAGGGGCTTTGCTAGCCCCGATGTCTTGAAATATTGTCTTGCCATCCTCGGGGTACCCGTGGTCGATTACTCCAACAGTAGCCCCCAAGCCTCCGGGCAACTTGGCAAAGTTGGGCGGAGGTTTTTTGGCGAGTGTTCATGGTAATTGTCAAGAAAAAAAGACAAAGTTAGTCCATGCAGATATATCAAATGTTTGCTTTTAGCATTGCAAGTTTTATGCGGAGGGTGCCGACTCGGTTTCGTCCGAGCCCCCTTAATCTTTTTCGTGTTCCCTTCGCTTTTTGGCTTGTGCTCTTGCTTGCCGAACAGCCGCTCTGCGGTCTGTGGCTAAGAGTGGGCCGCGAAGTGGAGTGTAAAGTACTCAGAGTCTAGGAGCAGATTCAATCGAGTAGATACTTGTAAAGGAAACGACCGGGTCGCCTGATCCATTTTTCTTCCCGGACGTTTTTCGCGTGGGTGACCTCCAGCGCTCACTCTCGCTAGTCGGACAGCCGCTCTGCGGTCTGTGACTAAGAGTGGGCCTTTGGTACCACGCACGGTACTAAGCCGTCTGCGAGAACTAACGCCTCAGGCCAAGTGGCCAGCCCCCGGGCCAACTCTGGCTGGCGCCGGGGCGAACAGTGATGCTACTGTAATAAAACGCGGAGACAGCCCCCGAGCATCGCTCGTGGTTATCCATACTTGCTGGTGCAAAAAATATGCGGGTGAGGAGCTCACAATGATTTTCGTGTAGTCGCGGTCGTTGAAGACAGCCGGCGCGACTCGGCGCTCGCGGAGCGCGTCGGCGCACCCGCTGGGTGCAGCCCCCGGGTGCTTGAAGGGGGGTTCCGACCGGTCAGGCTCGACCGGCCAGGCGACGAGGCGTCTTGCAACGCCCCTTTTTTTCTGCCGGCTGCTGGCAGCCGGACAAAACTCTTCTCTTGTCTGCAATCTTCGCGGGGGCGCGTCAGCGCACCCGCTGGGTGTAGCCCCCGAGATTCGGGTCGACTACTGAGCAGTCGGGCCGGATCTCCCGGCAACTACTTTGTCTTCTCTCTCGCGGGGGCGCGTCAGCGCACCCGCTGGGTGTAGCCCCCGAGATTCGGGCCGACTGCTGAGCAGTCGGGCCGGATCTTCCGGCAACTACCTTGTCTTCTTTCTCGCGGGGGCGCGTCAGCGCACCCGCTGGGTGTAGCCCTCGAGATTCGGGCCGACTGCTGAGCAGTCGGGCCGGATCTTCCGGCAACTACTTTGTCTTCTCTCGTCTTCTTTGTTGAAGTTGATTCTTTTTTTTTCTCTTTTTCTCGTCAGCCGGCCGGGCAGGCGAACTCCGGCACAATAGTCGGGCTCTTTACAGCCAGCCAGGCAGTCAGCCGTCGGACGCACATCTGGCAGTCGGACGCATATTCCAGCCGGTTACGTGCCGTCGAACGCACATCTCTCTCACTTTTTTTTCAGCCGGCCGTGGGCACCCGGCCTTTTCTTTACCCGGCTCTGGGCAGCCGGATGCACACACACTCTTTTTTTTAGCCGGCTTGACTTTTCTTTCTCCCTCGGCCGACCTCTTTTTTCTTTCAGCCGGCCACTTCCCTTCTCTGTTTCCCTAGCCAGGCCGCTTCGTTCTTCAGTCTGCAGCCGACAGGGTGGGGTGTAGGCGGGTAGGCGGAGCAGCCGGCGCGGCTAAGCCGGCAGGCCAGGAAGCGGGCGGAAGCCGGCCGCCGGCTGGAGCGGCGACCCGGCCAACGGGCGCGCGGGAGCCGGCCGGCCGAGCGAGGAGGTGGCCAGATGCGGGCGACGTCGGGGCGGGATCCCGCGGGCGGCGCA
>NC_041392.1:568003084-568022301 GCF_002162155.2 Triticum dicoccoides | reverse complement strand
CACGGAGGCGGGATGCAGAGCCGGCCCGGGCGAGGCAGGACTTGGAGGCGGCGATGCGGGGCGGCACTGCGACGGGGCAGGGGTGCGGGCGCACGCCGGCGGAGCGGCGGGACCGGGACGGCGGTTGCACGGAGGAGACGACGGGCGGAGGCACGCAGGCTCGGGAGCGCGGCCGCGCGGTCGAGTGAGCCCACGGGGATGCCGCGGGTGGAGAGCCACGGGAGGCCCCAACACGGGTCAGCATCGGGGGTTGGTGAGGCGCAGCCGAGCCAGCGGCTGCGCGGCTGGGAGGTCTGTGGCGGCGCCATGGACGAGCAGAGGCAGGGCGATGAGGGCACGAAGCACTGGATGGGGCGGAGGCGGCAGGGGTTCGCTGGTGCATGCTCGCGCGTGTAGATGGACGCGCAGCGGAGCAGAGCAGCACAGCAGCCAGAGCGGAGCGGCGCTGGTTTGCTAGTGCATAACCATTGTCTGGCTTGAGTACAAGTCGTGTCCGACCCGCATCTGAGAAGTGTATGGGCAATGCATGGCCAGGTTTTACCATTGTTGACTAGCACCTAGCTAGCTTATATGTACGGTAAATGGAGGAGCGAGCGCGTGTTTTGGCCGGAGCAAGCCACAACGTGGAGGGGAGTCGACGCGAGTGGCGCGTGGACGGATGCGGCCGACGAAGCGAGGCCCGCGCGCGGCGTGCGCGCGGACGGACGGCCGGTGTTGCGGTGGTGGTGAAGAAGGCGAGGCCGACGGCGAGGGCGCGCCGTCCCGCACGGCCGCTCCGGGGGCGGGTCGAAGTCGAGCCCCCGAGCGCTACCGGAGAGAGACACCACGGCGGGGAAGACGAAGATGGTCCCGCCCGGACTGCGAAACCAGCAGCAGCGCGGTAGCATAGTATCGCCCCACGGTGGGCGCCAACTGTCGTGGTATTTCTCACGGGGGGCTTGCGAGTCGACAGATGCCACAAGGGCTTAGTGTGTGGGTAAGACTGCTGCTGATAGGACCGGGAGCGGGTATGCGAGTAGCACGCGGTAGTTTACCCAGCTTCGGAGCTCTCCGGAGAGATAATACTCCTACTGCTGCATGTCTGAGTGTATCTGGTATATCTGGTACAGAGTTGCTCTTAGAGCTGTATCCGAGGTCAGTGCCATAGGCATCTGGCCTCGTATATGCCTGTATGAGGCATGCTAGTGGCCGGCCATGCATGGCTATGGCTTGTGGCCGTGAGTGTGTTTGTCTCCATGTGTGTATGAATGGATGGATGGTTGCTAGCTAGCTTGCTTGCTAGCTTGCGTATATGCTAGGCCTTGTGCCCGTGAGTGTCCATCCCCTGGATGGATGGATGTGTGCCTATTTTTATAGTGTGAGGTAGCTTAGGATGTAATCTAGGTAGTGGCATGGGCTAGGCATGGTGGGTGTCATCCTTGTTCCCTGGGTCACTTCATAAATAGTGCCAGGGGACAAGTGACACTATACATGATGGCTGAGATGACACGTGAATAGTGCTCGGGTACAATTGTCTCGTCCACGGTATGGCCGCCACGTCGGGGTCTTGTCGATATCGCTTCGGGCTACAGTCGGCAGTCGGCTGGTTGGCGTAGTCGGCAGCCGGCTGGCTGGCGGAGTCGGCAGCCGGCTGGCTGGCGCAGTCGGACTGAGGGGCTTTGCTAGCCCCGATGTCTTGAAATATTGTCTTGCCGTCCTCGGGGTACCCGTGGTCGATTACTCCGATAACTTGTGTTTTGAGGTTTGTGCATTATGCTTAAGTTCAACCATGGAGTCTGCTAGATTGTACATGTGACAAAATCCGATGGGGGCTAGAAGATGGTGCGAGGGGCCAATTGGAGGGAGACTATGAAGGAGTGCACAAGTGCGAGATCGATATTTAAAGAAAGGGGGCGAGAATGTGCGCTGTTGCGTGCAGTGACGGAGCCATGAAAAATAAATGAGCTAGGAGGCCAAGCATTGCTAATACTTTACGAGGAGGGCAAATTCATCAACTTAAACCATTTTACCAGCAATTGTCTAATGATCACATTCATATTAGCCTCAATATATAGTGATGTTAGGGAGGGCAGGGCCCTTGCTGCCCCCTGTCTTCGCCATTGTGCGCGCTTCTGAGAGATGAAGCAGAAGGCATGGATGATGTGAGGGGGACGTTGGATATATAATTAATGTGGGTGTATTAGCTATGTAATCCTATATAGAGAGGTATAGATTGATCGATGTGTACGTGGGAAAGAGGGTGAGACCTCACTAGATATATAGATTGATCGGTTTGTGTGGAAAACTGGGAAAGACCTAGCTATATATACACACATATAGAGGAACATCGATCGTTGTGCATGCACGTGAGAGATAAAGAATGCCCAATATGATGAACAGGGGGAGGTGTGTGTGTGTGCATGCATGGGAGACCGACCTGAAGAAATAGATTGCATGTGTGTGATGGATAATGCCGAGTGGTAGTGTGTGTGCATGCATGCATGCATGAGAGAAAGTTAGTGGTACAATTATAAAAAGAAGACGACTGTGTGGGTGTAAAAGACTAGGTGAGGTCATAATCAATGTAAAGTTGAATTCAAATATTTGAACAAAAGATCGTGATGTTTGAAACCCATGCATGCATGAATATAACTGAGATATGCGCGGTGTGGTTTGGAAATGAGCATGTTGTATTGTATACACATTGAACAAGGTCAGACTGATTTGAATTTGAGATACCGATGGCAGACATCGTTTGGCCACATTGCATCCGTGCATGGACACACTATTCTAATTGGAGGTGATGGGTAGCTTTCGCATCACATATCTATATCTATACCCCTATATATTATATTTTATATTTTTATATAGTGTGCGGATAACTTTAAGTTTGAAAGATGGTCGTTGGATGAAGCCAATCCGATGGTGCAGAGATGGAAAATTCGAGCACTACTGGTCGTTGGATATCATCTAGATTCTACCAGATTTTGCCACATGTACAATCTAGAAGACTCCATGGTTGAACTTAAGCATAATGCACAATCTCAAAACACAAGCACTTCTTATTTGTTCTAAAATCTTCCGTATCAGAATTGCCCAAATGTTTTTCTACATGATTTGCCATTATTTATTTTTACTTTATGCTTTACAACGCACAATTCCACAAATCTTAAAATAAATTAGCTTTCTTATAAAAACTATATGATTTTGAATGAAATGAACTATAAGAATTAAACGAACACATACATCATGCATATATGACTCAAAGCTTACATGCTATAATATGATATTTATTCATAATTTGGTTGCCAAATCTCATGCGCGCAATGCACATGTACCTTACTAGTCTAAATGGTGTTTGTGTGTGTGTTGTGCGTGTTAAACACATTATACGTAGTATCATACACGGTTTAGATTCTGAACATCTAGCTAGAGCATATATGTACTATGATTTGAATTCAACATAAAATGGATAGATATATTTGAATTTGAGATCGTATGTACATGTAGTTCGTATTTATATAGGAATTTACTTCTCCTATATTCATGGTATGTGTTGTGAAGATAATATTTAGATGGTTGTATAACTAACCCGAGTACAATCCCATTCAAACAGGGAAAATGTATTCAAATTTAGTCCATATGCTAGACAACACACATTGTTTTTTTATTGTTGAGGGAAGTGCAAATTGTTTTGGTACTGTACACGTTATGTTTGTTGTCCCGATCTTTTTTACTTTTTTTGTTGTTGTATTTGAATGCGTTTCTAGTAATATAGTAAAACAGGACATGGCTCTCTCTAGTGTTGAGGTGCGAATTCTCTTTTTTTGGTACACGTTAAGCTTGTTCTCCCGAAATTTCAAGTCGCGCCTTGTTATGCCGAAATTTCAAGCTAGCATATCCGTCTATCGTGCTGCGAAACTGCCGCCTCTTCAACCCGCGCCTTGTTACCCCGAAATATTTAAGATATATCTTTGTCTCGTTGTGCTCCGAAAACTCCCTCCCTCTCAACCCGCGCCTTGCAATTCCAAAATTACAATGCGCGCGAAAACTCCCACCTCCTGTGAAATCCCGACACGCGAAATGCCCTTGATACCCCTGAACCGAAAGAACCGCCTAGCTCAAATCGGTGGAGGTACTTTCGTAACTTACCCCACATTTCGGACAAGCGCATCCCTAAGCCATGGTTCCCCACTCCCATCCCATCTGCCCACCCATTCGTACACCGAGGCCACGAAAACCCGCGAAGCCCCACACCCTCCTCCGTTCGCCACCCAGCCGGAGCCTCTTCCCCGATGACGTCGTCCACAGCAACACCTCGGGGTCCCTCATCCACCGTACCGGATGAGGATCCATTGTCGATCTCGTCGTCCCGCCAGTTCAACCACCCCATCCTCCACCTCCAAGGAGCTGCCCTGACGTTCCCCTCGTCTTTCGCGCCACCTCCATTCCCACACCATCGTCTTCACCTGCACCACCAGAAGAGCAACATCGTCACCGTTCCCTCGGATGAAGCTAAGGCCTAATTGGCGTCACCAAAGAGGTTGTACACTAATCGCCGCATTTTCTTCTTGATTCGATCTCATAATGCTGCCGGCGCTCGGTCCCGAGCCGACATGGCGCGGCTCCATCCACGGTGGCGTCACCGGACACTTCCTCCACGGCGTCGCTCCCTCGGCGAGGACGTCCACGTCAGTAGGAGCTGCTGCTGCTTTAGCTCTTGCTCTTGGTCCCCTGTCTGGTCTACTCTTGCTATTCTCTTACTCTTGCTCTTTCTTGCGCTGCTGCTCTCGGTCTTGCTCTTGCTTGCGATGCTGCTCCGATTTAGCTACACTTCAGTCGACTGAATCGACTTTTGGGTCAGTCGATTTTCAGGGGGTGGGGAGGCTCACCGGAGTTAAGGAAGAACCATCCGCAACGGGGAGGGGGACTCGCCGGAGAGGTACCCCACTATCTATCTTAGGGTTCAGGGTGGGGGCGGTGGTCGCCGGCGGTGGTGGGGCGGTGGCGTGGGGATCGCCGAAGAAAAAGCTCGGCACGGGGGGCCTAGAGGGATGGCCGGGGCGGCGGCGGACCGACGGTGGGGAGTGGTTTCGGGGCGGGCGGCGGGGGCGGCGGTTTGGCCGGTGGTGGCTGGCGGCTCAGGGGGTGGAGGTTGAAGATGATATGTAGGCCCTTGATTTCATATCCAACGGCGGGAAAATCGACTAACCAGAGATGAAAAAGTCAGTTGACTAACGTGTAACCTCACTCTAATGCTGCTACACAACCAGCTGCCCCGGCTCTCGCACGTGCTGCTGCTCCGGGCGCTGCTGCTGCTACTACTACTTTTCTGCTACTAGTGCGTTCAGTTTCGACAGTAAAATCCAGCTTCAACAGCAAGATTCAGTTTCAACAGTTAAGTTTAGTTTCGACAGTTAAATTCAATTTCAACAATTAAGTTCAGAGATGAGCGGCTGATGTATTTTACATCTAGCACTTTGTGGTTATGTATTTTACATCATCTATTGGAGATGCTATTAGAATTCCACTTAGGTTAATGTTGTCTCTCTTGTCCTGCTTTAGCCTCGGCGTCGTACAACTCACTGGAGCTGCTCCAACGACGAAACCCTCCATCACAGTGGAGCAGTACCCCGGGCTCCATCTCTAGACGCCTAAGATCTTCTTCCCCTCCTCTGAAAGCCAAGTCAGTCGAAGCATCTTCACCAACCAACCCAATCACGCTGAGATCGACATGGCTTCGCCAAAGAGGTTGTACACTTGTTTCATCTATTTTTTACTCTACATGTTATATATATATTGTCCACTGAGCACGCGTAGTAATGTGAAATATGATTAGTTTCTCCTATATGACAAGCAGTGAGGTACCAAGAAACTTAGCTATCCGCGATGGACTCTCTTGAACACCATCATTATTTATCTCTGCGTGTTTGAGCTGTGCATTTGTCGATGGGCCTGGGAGTTGAGCTAGTAGGGCAGTGGCCTGGGTCCAAAGTAGTAGAAGTAGCACAAAAACATTTTTTAAGTGCAGGCTTTTCCTTGCTCAAGCCTGCCTACTAGAACCACCAGTGCTTGAAAGGAAAAGTGAAGGAAAAACATAGGAATTGGAAAGTTTCCTATGGTACTACTATTAATGCATTTGGTTCAAAGGAATGGAGCAAAGGAAAACTGTAGGATTTGTTCCTTTAGTGTCTCCTTGAAAGAAAAACTGTAGGAATTTTAATATCCACTTGTCCTCCTTTTCAAATTCCTATTCATGAAGCACAAGACTAAGAGATGGTAGCATAATAGCATTATAACCGTACATTTTCTTGTGGTTTGACTTAATCTCACAATGCTTCTTTGCATCCTGTGATCTTCCAATTCTTGTGAACCAAACACCCAGATTGGCAGAAATCATGTGTTTTTAAATTCTCTGTTTTGCACGTGCATTCCTATCCTATTCCTGTGTATTTCCTATCCCTGCATTGTTAGAATCCTCAAATTCAAAGAAGCCCTTACACAATTACTTCTATTACAGATATTTGTCAAAGAAAACCTTGTGTGGTTTGTCCCGCTCCTGTTGCGCTATGTTCCACCCCAGCTCAGCTGCTCCAACGACGGAAGGGTTCACCATAGAAGGGATCCGCTCTCCAGACTGTCTTTCGCCGCCTCAGATCTTCTTCCCCGCCGCCGACAGCCACGACAACTGCATTACCATCATCAACTGAGCAGATGACCTTGAGGACTACACGGGTCCTCAAGAGAGGTCGCATTCTTCTGTGTCTGCTTACGTTATGCATCGCTTAATATGATGACATGCTATTTTATCATCGTGTTCACCTATTAGACTCTGAGTCAGGTCCAAACTAATGCTGAAACTTGAGTTTTTAAATGGTTGCGGGGTACATATTGGGGCAGCAATCAGTACTATCTGTCTACTATTTGGTTAATCTCGGGTGTCTACTATGAGTTTCATGTTGGGTGCAAACAAACATTAAAGGAGCCATTATCTGTATTTTTTAACTAAAGCTATTATCTACCTGCTATCATTGGTTTTGGGTCTATCCACAGTTTGCTACCATCACTCTGGATTTGTGCATGCACTCCTTACATAATCTCACTATGTTTTATTCCTATGCATGTCAGTTGTTGTACACAATGGAACTGAACATGTAGAGCAAAAGAGACGAGCCTTGCATGGCAATAAAATATCATGCAGACGTCGCTCCATGGTGGGTGTAAAGGCAGCCCCCCTCCACCCATTTTGGATTGTAATCAAGAGGAAGATAACTGTTCTGAGGGGGATTCAGAAGGAGAAGACCACTCCTATTTACCCCCTGAGGTCTTCGCTCTAACTTGGCATGCTGATGTTGGTAATATCATGCATATGGTGCCTTGCATTGCTTACTTTATACATCAAATATGTCATCTGCTTAGTTTAGACATGCTTTGTGTGAATGCCATCTGTTTAGTTTCTTTATCGTATATGTGAATCATGCAATGCCGTCTTGTTTAGCCAGGCATCATATATGTGAATTTTGCAATGCCACCCTGGTTAGCCAGTCATCTTATATCTGAATTATGTCATGCCATCATTTTTTATTACGTATTAAATTTTTCAACAATTTTAGTACATTCAATTACTCTTCCTATGCATCAGCCATTCGGCACGGTCATGGAAAAATCTAGAGTGGAAACAAGGTCTTCAGAGCAGACAATGCTATCTGACGAAGCACATGTCTTGCTGGTTACAGATAGCTCCTTAGAGGAGGACTCGGAGACAGATGACCAGTCCTATCCCCCCCCCCCCTCGGAGGTGCATGCTCTAACTTGGCAGGGTTATGTTGCTCATATCGTGTGTATAGTGTCTTGCATTGCTATGGCATTTGCTTAGTTTAGACATGCTTTATGTGAATGCCACCTGTTTAGTGTCTAATTACCATATATGTGAATTATGCAATGCCATCTTGTTGCAAGACATTATATATGTGAATTATGCAATGCTATCTTATTGCAAGGCATTATATATGTGAATTATGCAATAACATGTTGTTTAGCCAAGCGTCATATATGTGAATTATATCATGTCGTCCTTTTTGTATTCCTCATTGCATTTGTCGACAATGTTTGTATATTCAACTGCTCTTCCTGTGCATCAGCCATTTGAATTGGTGATGGAGAAATCTGGAGTGAAAACAAGGTCTTCAGAGCAGACAATGCTACCTGCTGAAGCAGATATCTTGCTGGTTATAGATAGCTCTTCAGAGGAGGATTCAGAGGCAGATGACCAGTCCTATTATTCCCCTGAGGTGCATGCTCAAACTTGGTAGGGTTATATTACTCATATCATGCATATGTTGTATTGCAATGCTTAGTTTTTACATTATATACACAATATTGAATGCCATCTCCTTAGTTGAAACATCATATATGCGATTGCCCTCTGCTCACTTGCTTAGTATATGAATTATTTGAATTATATCATGATATTATGTTTACATAGACAACATGTATCTAAATTATGGCATGCCAACCCATTTCTAAAGACATAATATAGTTATATCATCGCATCTTGTTTACATAGTCATCATATTTTGAATTATGTCATTCTATCCATGAATTATATCATGCCATCATGTTTTCATCGATGGCATGTTTGTGATTTATGGCATGCCAACCACTTTAATAGACACATCATATAGTTATATCATGACATATTGTCTACATAGTCATCATATTTTAAAGTATGTCATTCTATCATGTTTAGTTAGCCATCATACATGTGAAATTATGTCATGCTATCCTGTTTAATTAGCCATCATATATGTGAAATTATGTCTTGCTATTCTGTTTGGTTAGACAACATAAATGTGAATTATTTCATGCCTTGTTTTCTTCCCTACTATCCATTGCACCTGTCTATCTTACAATGTATGTGCATTCAATTACTTTCCTTGTTTATCATCCATTTCAATTGGAGGGGCTGATGGCAGTATCTGTGGGAGTAAAAACACGGTCTTCAGAAAAGATCGTGCTATCTGTCAATGCAGATAGAACCACGGTTGTACTTGCCCAAGAACCAGACCCACCACACATAACCCAGACTCGCGCAGATTGTACCCCTACCCAGTTGGACAGAGAACCAGCTACACCCCTTCTAACCGCAACCCCAGCAGATAGTAACCCAGTTCCAGATGACACAGCACCGTCTCCACCACAGAGCACCCAAACATGAGCAGTTAGTAAGGCAACTGCAATGCCCAAAGCACGAGGACCACCACTCCGAACCCCAAGTCAACGCTTAAAGGAGACGAAGAATTGTTCTTAGGTCAGGTTCTGTAGCTATGGTTCATACTACTTTGCTCTTGCATCACTGTATTTACTCATACCAACTAATTTCAAATTTGAAGGATGCAATTAAAACTCCAAGGGTGCAACAGGTATGTTTTAAACCTGTTTCTTTAACGTGTTTGCTGTTGTAACTTGCTCTATATTGATTTCAGTTTCAATTGAATAAACAGTTATGTTCTAATGCCATGCACATTACAAGTGTTGTTATTGATGTGTAGTTTCCCACACGTATATTCTGTCTATGCTGCTTTGTCTTAAATACATATGATTCGAACTATCTCTATCTTGATTTGGCAACATAAACTAGAATGATATAGACCATACAGTAACCATACTACATAGATATATGTTTGTTTCATGATGTTATCAATTTCACCTTACTACTGAACTGATTTACCAAAATGAGTTTCATATACAACACGGTAAACCTGTGATTTGTTTGTTTGTTTCTCTTTTAGAACACGGATAAAATATTGGAGAAGAGTACCATGTTATGCAATGGTAAAGGAAGTAATGCAGATAAGGATCAAGATAGTGAGACATCCCTGTTGGTCCCGAAGAAAGCTGATAAAAACTATATTGAAGACACTGAGACAACCCCAAAGTCCTGTATTGATGTAGTGTTCGAGTTATTGGCTACTACTGCTGACACCAGCTCTTCGAACTCGCTGCCTGAATCAGTTCGGCTTCTTGAGTCTCAACTTCAAGTTGAAAGACATCGATCAGATGTTATGCGACAGGAAGCCGAAGGACTGAGGAAGTCCCTGCAGAATTCAGATGCATACTTTCTGGTGCAACAGCAAGTGTTGGAGGATTTAAGCACCAAACAAGAGAAAACTAATAAGCTTTCTAAGCATCTTGCCAGCATTATGGGTACCCAGGATATTGTTTCTTGAGCTCTTCTGAAGTGGTTTCAGTTCTGGACTTGTTTTGTTGTGGTGTTTATTTGCACTGGTCGCCAACTTTGACAACCAGTGTATATGATATGCTGCTTTGTTCCCTATATTTGCACTGGTGGCGAACTTTGATGCCCAGTGGATGTAATATATGTAATAGCCGTGATAGCCTAGCGTAAGTTGCTTGCTTATTTATTTCCTTGTTGTCTTGTTTATTTGTTTGCTTGTAGTCAGTACAATTATTTTTTCACGGTTTGCTAGTGGCCGCAATAACCTATTTTTTTAAAACTAGGCCACAATAACCATGTGCTACATATTTACTGTAGTTATCATGGGCCTCCTACGGACCGTAGAAACAATGGTCCTTCTAAGGGCCGTAGAAACAATGGGCCTTCTACGGGCCGTAGCATCAATGGGCCTTCTACGGGCCGTATGATCGATCGGCCAAACATGGGCCAATAACAGACCGCATTATGGGCCGACAACGGGCTAGATTTGGAATCGTCCGTTCATGGGCCGACCATAATGGGTCGTCGTTAATCGTCCGTATTTGATGACGCTATGAAAACGGCCCAACGGATTAACGGACCGCAAATGGGCCGATTGTAACCACAGGCTGAATTTGGCCCACAAGCAGAAAAGGCCAGTAACGGGATGTAAGTAACCGAATGTTGGAAATGAGCCCAAGAATAAATGGGCCCTAAGAAGGCCGAAAGATAACATGGGTTGGAAACGACCCAATGGAATAATGGGCCGTTAATGGGTATAAAGTGGTACACTGTTCATTGCGGGCCAGATTCACCATGGGCCGTTTACGGGCCAAGAGTTACAAATGGTCTCATATGGGTCGAAAGACATCATGGGCCATACATGGGCCGGAAGTTACAACGGGATGGAATCATATTGGACAGCCCATATAAAGCTACTGGGCTTAATTCTGATAGGCCATAACGGGTCGTGAGTTAGCGGGCCGTAAATGGGCTATATACGAATAGGTCATTAACACGCTTTCCATGGGCCGGCCCGTTACATTTTGACCAAGTAAAACATGTCGGCCTTTTCACCGGAATGAGCCTCTATTGGGCCATGCCATGTGTCGACATATCATAGGCGCCTCCTGTCCAATGAATGGATGACATCTGTCCCAACGGTGAGCCAACACGTGTTTCCTCTGGCCAATGAGAATTTTACACATGGAAAATCCTCATTGGTCCGGGTTGTTAACGGGTTATCGGATCCAAAACTGGACCGATAGCTTAACAGCGACCCGCTACGGTGGATGCCATGTGTCGGCCATCCTTGACGAAAGCACTTCTATGACGCGCGATTTATCGTCATGAAAGTGGACACTTCCATGATGATAATTTTGGTAATGTCATGGAACACTTCTACGACAGCACAAGTATGACTATCTTGATTTTGTCATAAAATTGTCATGGATGTACATGCATGACAGAAAATGTGACCTACTATGAAAAACATGTATCATCACAGAAGTGTTTTTTGTAGTGGAAGTAGATGAGATCTGAACCAGCACGACGGTGTGGTGGTGGTGGTGGTGGCAACGGAACTCCGGCAGGGCTTTGCCAAGCACGTACCGGTGAAACGTGAGAGGAGTTGGGACAGGCAATGGGCAAGGGTGAAGGGTTGGCTGCCCCCATGCGCCTCCCCCATCTATATATAGGCTAGGGGCAGGGGAGGGCGTCCGAAACCCATCTAGGGTCGGCCACAAGGTTGAAATCCCTTTAAACTTGGAGATAACATCTTATCTCTAGATTTAAACAACATGTGCCTTGGGGAATGGGGCTGCCAGCCTAAGTGGGCTTTAGCCCCACCCCTCGGTCTATGTGGGCCCTTCCTAGGTCGTTGGGCCCCATGGTGGAACCCTCGGAACCTTCTAGAACCTTTTCGGTACAATACCAAAAAAATTGAACTTTTTCCGGAGCCCAAAATATGACTTCCCATATATAAATCTTTACCTTCGGACCATTCCATAGCTCCTCGTGATGTCCTGGATTCCATCCGGGACTCCGAATAACCTTTGGACTTTCCAGTATTAATATCTTAGTACTACCCTAGCGCTACCGAGTGTTAAGCGTGCCACCCTACGGGTTCGAGAATCATGTAGACATGATCGAGACACCTCTACGGTCAATAACCAATAGCGGGACCTAGATGCCCATATTGGTTCCTACACATTCTACGAAGATCTTATCGGTCGAACCTCGATGTCAAGGATTCAGCTAATCCCGTATGCAGTTCCTTTGTCTATCGGTATGTTACTTGCCCGAGATTCGACCGTCGGTATCTCCATACCCAGTTCAATCTCGGTACCGACAAGTCTCTTTACCTGTTCCATAATACAAGATCCCATGGCTAACTCATTAGTCACATTGCTTGCAAGCTTCTTGTGATGTTGTATTACCGAGTGGGCCCTGAGATACCTCTCTGTCATACGGAGTGACAAATCCCAGTTTTGATCCATGCCAATTCAGCAGACTCCCTCGGAGATACCTGTAGAGCACCTTTATAGTCACCCAGTTACGTTGCGACGTTTGGTACACACAAGGTACTCCTCCGATGTCAGTGAGTTGCATGATCTCATGGTCATAGGAACATATACTTTGACATGCAGAAAACGGCAGCAATAAACTTGATACGATCATACACTACGTGTATAGTTTGGGTCTTGTCCATCACATCATTCTCCCAATGATGTGATCTCATTATCAAATGACAACTCATGTCTATGACTAGGAAATCATAGCCATCTTTGATCAACGAGCTAGTCTGGTAGAGGCTTACTAGGGACATATTGTTGTCTATGTATCCACACATGTATTTGAGTTTCCAATCAATACAATTCTAGCATGGATAATAAATGATTATCATGAACAGGGAAATATGATAATAACTAATTTATTATTGCCTCTAGGGCATATTTCCAACAGTATTCACACATGTATTTAGGTTTCCGATCAATACAATTCTAGCATGAATAATAAACAATTTTCATGAATAAGGAAATATAAAATAACAACGTTATTATTGCCTCTAGGGCATATTTCCTTCATAATGATAGAGGATGGAGATACAAAGGAAGAAAAGACTATCTCAGATTTCACCTTAGCGGTGCCAAGGACACAAAATCTGGAAGATCGATTGAGAGATATTTATCACTCCGCTTCTAATGTTCTCCTTGATGTTCTAGATACCACGGTCATGCTTAAAAGCGTCAACATGAACATCAAGTAAAAGTCGGACTTTGGGAGCACAAAGAATCCATAGAACAACTTTTGGAATAATTCATACAAAATCCTCATGGGAGAATGGCCATATTGCTGAATCAAGATATGCAATAATAGATATTTCTGCTAGGTGTGTTGGCCACAACATCCACTTTACCGGGTCACAGAGAGACCAATATTATAATTCTTGGGATGTGTTCCAACCATCATATTTGTCTGAGATTCAGATCTGGTTGGTGACAGGATACTCGGACTCAGCATATCTAAAAAGAAAGTTTGGAACACAAATCGATGAGATGACGTTGCCAAATTCTCCGGAGATGAATTACGGAAGCAAGCTACAAAACAAGAGCTGGATTGTAGTAGACACGTGAACACACTGTCCAAAACAATCATGACCACAAAAAAATCTTACAACAAAATGCAACGGAGTTCTGGTTGGGAACCATCATTAAGGACATCAAAATCCTTGTGCATGTCCGTCTGGGACCTTCTGGATTAGCACTTATGAATGAACTTATTATCCTTGAACAAATAAGTCAGTGGCTTGGTGTGCTAGGGAATACATATGGAATAGAGGTTGAAAATCTACCAAACCATAGAATACTTTCGGGCATGTATGACTGACTTGGGATGGTTCCAGAGGAAGCAAAAACAAGCTTTCTCGAATTCACGACAACAACTTACATCAAATACATGTGAATTAGAGGAAGTCACTCCTTTCATCCAAACATATACTTCATGAACTGACACGAAGATAATGCTTTCACAAGTTTCCAACACTAGCTTAATGTTCATCACGAATCACGAAGAAGATAAAATGTCGCTGATGGGCTCAACAACAACTCATCGAGATTTCCATGAAGATGGAATTCCCCGACTATGTGAACAAGGTGATAGCATTGGTCAGACCAAAAGATATAATGGTGTATGCTCCTGAAAACTACCACGAGTAAAACGACATTACGAAAATTGTTGGTTCCGTTTTTGATTTGATGATATCCACACTCAAATCAAAGAATGGATAAGACAATAGATCCAACAATTGATCACGAAGATCAGTCGATGAAGATATCATCTTTCTTCAGCACACACGCAAACACAAAAGATATCCCTTCGAAATAAACTAAGTTAGGTGAAGCTTTTGTTTTCCAACTCTTCAAGTTTTTGTTTAGCTTAACCAAGTAGTTCAGGGTATCCAACACAAATTCTTGGAGAAGGGGTGATTTAGAGAAAAACCAACTTGATCACGAACTCAACATAATGGCCAAGAGACGACCTGGTGATACTTTCGAAGCGTAAGGACTATATATTGCCCGTACTTAGGTCTCGCTTCAAGCAATCACGGGAATCGGCCAGCCCAACAATCGGTTTCTAATTAGCACGACGCACGCTCGCTGGGGGCGCATCTATTTGTTACTAGATTGGTGTATGGTTTTTTTAATTGTTGTGTAAATCTGGCTTGTTCGGTTTTCGCTTATTTTCTCTTTATGATTTTCTTTGGTTTTGTGGTTTTTTGTTTTTCTTAATTTCTTCATCTGTTTTCTTCAGTTTGTTCTTTTTTTTACCAGTTTCCTTCGATTTTTGCCTAGTTTTTATTTGTTTTCTTTGGGCTTTTTTTGTTTCTTTCTTTGGTTTTAAGATGGTTTTTCTATGCTTTTATTTCTTTCTTCGGTTTTCACCTGTATTCTTTTTTTTCCTTTTTTTTCAACACATGTCTATGTTTCTTATACACAATGTACTCTTTTGTATAAATCTAGAATATTTTTTATACATGTTTAAAAATCTCAAATACATGACTAACACTTTATATATTTATTTGTCTAAATTTTGAACACATGCCAATGTTTTTTTCATAGACATTGTACATTTTTATACATCAGGAATAATTTTTATATATGTTTAAAAAATTTAAATACATGGTTTTTTTATATTTTAACATTTTTATACATGTGTAACAATTTTCAAATACATGTTTAATAATTTTTATATGCACAATGAACACTATAAAAATAAAATATAAAATAAAAATAAACAAAAACAAAAGGGAGGAAATAAAAATAAAAATAAAAAACAGAAAAGCAAAACAAATTAAAATGGAAAACAAAAAACTGCGAATAGAACACCAGAAGAGAAAAAAAGCACTGGTACGTTGACTCCTAGCAAAATCATGAGGCGCCCTGGGCCTGGCCTATTAACCGGCGCTGCAGGCGATGTTACGAATGGCTCTAATTTCTGCCTATGAATGTTTGCACTTCATGAAAAGGAACTGGTCCAAGGTTAATAGTTTTTCAGCTCTCAAACTTGATATAATGAAAGCATATGACCGTGTG
This sequence comes from Triticum dicoccoides, assembly GCF_002162155.2. Taxonomy (NCBI): domain Eukaryota; kingdom Viridiplantae; phylum Streptophyta; class Magnoliopsida; order Poales; family Poaceae; genus Triticum; species Triticum dicoccoides. The sequence continues at coordinate 568,006,512 of NC_041392.1, read as the reverse complement.
GAATGGCAGTATCTGGAGGCAATAATGTTGAAGCTTGGTTTTGACCAACAGTGGGTCAAGGTAATAATGAGGATGGTCAGGTCTATATCATTCTCTGTTTTGTTCAATGGAAAAAAGTTGGAAAGTTTCAGACCAACAAGAGGGATTCGACAGGGAGATCCTATTTCACCCTACCTTTTTTTGTTAGCAGCGGAGGGCCTTTCGTGCCTTTTAAACTCTAATCAGTCATCACATTTAAGTGGGATCAAGGTGGCTTCAACGGCTCCGCCGGTGAATCACCTCCTGTTTGCCGATGACAGCCTGCTGTTTTTCAAAACTAGTGCTGAGGGTGCGAATGAGGTATCAAACCTATTGAACCAATATTGTGATGCATCAGGGCAGCGGGTTAATAAGGATAAGTCTTCTATCTTCTTTAGCAAGGGCTGTCCTAACAGTACTCGGGAATTGGTGAAACTGTCATTGCAAGTTCCAAACGAATCTCTGAATGAAAGGTATTTGGGTATGCCGACGGATGTGGGTCACTCAAAGAATGGCACTTTCAAATTCCTAAAGGACAGGATTTGGGATAAGGTGAAGGGATGGATTGCAAAAATTCTGTCAGCTGGAGGAAAAGAGGTTCTTATTAAATCAGTGGCTCAGGCTATCCCTATTTATTCTATGGCGTGTTTCCGACTACCTCGTGGTCTATGTGAGCATATAAACTCTTTGATTCGAGGGTTTTTGTGGGGAAGCAAAGAAGGAAAAAGGAAGCCACATTGGGTATCATGGCAGGTAATGACAAGTCCAAAATATATGGGGGGCCTTGGCTTTCGGGATCTTGAGATTTTCAACTTGGCGTTATTGGCACGACAAGCATGGCGTTTACTACATGATCCATCTTTGCTCAGCGCTAGAATTTTAAAAGCGGTGTATTTTCCCACAACCACTTTTCTTGATGCAAAACTTGGCTCCAATCCATCACAAATATGGCGGCCTATACTGGATGGAAGGGAGGTTCTCAAGCAGGGTGTCTCTCGCCGGATTGGGAATGGTTGTTCAACTCCTATCTGGACTAGCAACTGGATTCCGCGTGAACCTCTGCTCAGACCTCTCATGCCTTTGGTCCCGAACCCACCTGAAATGGTGCATGAGCTTATAAACCATACCGAGGCAGCATGGAATACAGACTTGGTACGCCAGGTTTTCTTACCTATGGATGCAGAGGCGATCTTGAGCATTCCTTTGTGCACACGTAACGTTGAGGATTTTTGGGCTTGGCATTTTGAGAAGAAAGGAATTTTCAGTGTGAGATCAGCTTACCGGATGCTTGTTGAAACAAAGATCAGGCGTGAGAATTGGCTGGAGAGAGTGCCGGGGTCTTCTAGTTCAGGGGAAGCAAAGACGTGGACCAAACTATGGAAATTGTCCGTACCTTCAAAACTAAAAAATTTCGTCTGGCGCTTTGCTCACCAGTCCATACCTTCGGCAGATGTCCTGCACCAAAGGAAGATGGCGACATCAAGCACATGTAATCTGTGTGGATGCGCCGATTCATGGCGCCACTCACTTTTGGACTGTACAGTGGCCAGATGTACGTGGGCATTATCGGATGCAAATGTGGCTGAACATATGATTTTATGCAGTGATCCTAGGGCGAAACAGTGGTTGTTCTTCATGCGTGATTCCTTGTCGCACGATGAATTTACGAGGATGATTGTCACATTGTGGGCCATCTGGACGGCGAGGCGTAAAGCAATCCATGATAACATCTTCCAGAGCCCCGAACAAATCCATCGATTTGTGCAATCCTATATGGCCGAGCTAGAGACGGTTAATGCCAGAAAGGAGAAGGTGCAGCCACCATCAATCCGAGACACGAGAAGGAGCTGGATTCCTCCCTCTTTGAATCATGCAAAGATCAATGTTGATGGTGCTTTCTCACAGAATGGCAGCGTTGGAGCGGCAGCAGCTTTCTGCAGGAACGAACATGGAGATTACTTAGGGGCATCGGTCTTGGTGGCGCCTAATATGACTGATCCGACTGCTCTGGAAGCACTGGCTTGCCGAGAATGTCTGTCCTAGCCGCAGATCTTAATCTCTCAAATATCCATTTGGCCACTGATTGCCAGGGACTGGTGGAAGAAATCAAGAATGGATCCAGTGCATTCCATGGGGCGATCATTCAGGAAATTCAGTCTAGGATGATACCTTTTACAAGTTGCTTTTTCTCCTTCGAAAGTAGAACTTGTAATTTTGAGGCACATAGCCTCGCAAAGCACGCCTCTTCTCTAGGAGCTGGTAGACATATTTGGCTCGATCTTCCCTATGATCCAGTCAACATTCCTGTAAACATTTTGCAACAGAGTTAATAAAAAGCGTGTGTTTGCTTAAAAAAAACGAATGGCTCTAAGCGATGTATAGCCGCTCCCCGAGACCAACTAACCAGCGGTTACCTCTTGAGGACCCCGCAAGGATCACTTTATGGGCCCGGAAGCATGCAATGCGGTGCGTCCAGTCGCCGCCATGTGTCTATGGTAGTGTGCTCCCTCTATTTTTTTGTTATGTACGTTTTTGGGGGATTTTGATGTTTTTTTTTGGTTTTTGGCTTTCCAGTTTTCGCCTGGCTTCCCCTAGGTTTTGAAGAAATTCAATTTTTTTTGTGAAGCACTACTGTGCTTCTTAAAAAAATATGTGCTTTCATAAAAAACACATATTTGCTTTTTGTGAAAGTACATATATGCTTATGTGGGTTGATCTTCTCGGGAAAAATACATTTGTGCTTCCAGGAGAAACAACACTGTGCTTCTCACAAAGAAAAAACAATTTGTGCTTCCACAAGAAAACACATACGTGTAAGCACATATTTGCTTTTGTGAAAGCATGTATTTGCTTCTGCAAGAATCACATTTGTTCTTCTCGAAAAAATATGCTTCTACGAGAAGCATATATTTGCTTCTTGTGAAAGCATAGATTTGTTTCAGCGAGAACCATAATTGTGTTTCTCGAAAAGAAAAATTTGAAAACCAACAACCATGCTTTGGGCTCTGGGTTTTTTCTTCTGTTATTTGTGTATTTTGTTTTTTTCTCGCTTGCTTGTCTTTTCAGTTTTCATTTTTTGGATTTTTTTGTATTCATTTTTTTGTTCTTTTCCATTCTTTTTGTGGAAAAACAGTATGTCAAAAACCTATTACATGAGATCTAGTTTGAAGATATCGACGCAAGAAATCCAACAATGAAAATAGTTCGAAAGGACGCCCGGTTCAAGAGATGAAAAGGTTTTCAATAAATGAATCACAATTTTTTTTGAAAACTCTCATAGTGACAAGTGACACATGCATTGCACACTCGTCAGCTCCTAAGAAGGCGAGGGTTGACCTTTGCAAGATATAATCTTTATACTAGTGATTTCGCTACTCCCATCCTAAACGTGGCTCCTATTTGCCGCATAG
>NC_041392.1:567999322-568002739 GCF_002162155.2 Triticum dicoccoides | reverse complement strand
TACTTTTTTTTTTCTTCTTTCTTCTTTCTTTTTCATTTTTTTGGTTCTATTTTTTCATTATCATTTCCTTTTTTGATGTTCATTTTTCTTTTTTATTTCATTTTTATTTCTGAACATCTTTCAAATTCGTGATCATTTTCTTGAAATCATGAATATGTACTTTTTTTGAAAAAACATGAAACTTTCTTTTATAAAATTTGAAACTATGAACATTTTTTGAAATTCATGATTATTTTGAATTGACAAAGATTTTTTTAAATTTGGGAAGAAATATTGCAATTCATGTTTTGACATTAATGAACATTTTTCGAATTCATTGTCATTTTTTGAATGAGAGAACATTTTTGAAATTTGGGACCTAATTTTAAAATTTGTGATTTATTTTTGAATTTTTGTTAACTTTATTTTTCAAAAACTTATGAAATGTTTTAAAATTCACGGACACTTTTTGAATCTGCGATTTTTTTGTAAACTATGACCATTTTCTATTTTTTGAATGTTTTTTTTCAAAATGTTCCACATTTTTTGAATTTGAACACTTTTTTAAAATGACTCACTTTTTTGAATCCTTGAACAGTTTATGATTTGCTGAACATTTATTATAATTTAGAACTATCTCGAATTCATGAAAATATTATGATTTCTTGATTTTTTTTCAAAATTCACAATCTGTTTGTGAAGGAAATATGCTCTAGAAGCAATAATAAAGTTGTTATTTTATATTTCCTTATTCATGATAAAGGTTTATTATTAATGCTAGAATTGTATTGATCGAAAACTTAAATACATAGACTAGCTCGTTGATCAAAGATGGTTAAGGTTTCCTAACCATAGACATGTGTTGTCATTTGATAACGGGATCACATCATTAGGAGAATGATGTGATGGACAAGACTCATCCATTAGCTTAGCATATGATCGTTCAATTTATTGCTACTACTTTCTTAATGTCAAATACATGTTCCTTCAACCATGAGATCATGCAACTCCCGGATACCGGAGGATTACCTTGTGTGCTATCAAACGTCACAACGTAACTAGGTGATCATAAAGATGCTCTACATGTATCTCCGAAGGTGTCTGTTGAGTTGGCCTGAATCGAGATTGAGATTTGTCACTCCGTGTATCAGAGAGGTATCTCTGGGCCCTCTCGGTAATACAACATCACAAGAAGATTGCAAGCAAAGCGACTTAGGAGTTAGTTACAGGATGATGTATTACGGAACGAGTAAAGATACTTGCCGGTAACGAGATTGAACTAGGTATGAAAATACCGACGATCGAATCTCGGGCAAGTAACGTACCGATGGACAAAGAGAATTACGTATGTTGTCATAAGGTTCGACCGATAAAGATCTTCGTAGAATATGTAGGAGCCAATATGGGCATCCAGGTTCCGCTATTGGTTATTAACCGGATAAGTGTCTCGGTCATGTCTACATAGTTCTCGAACCCGTAGGGTCCGCACGCTTAACGTTCGTTGACGATATATTATTATATGAGTTATGTATGTTGGTGACTGAATGTTGTTCGGAGTCCCGGATGAGATCACGGACATGACGAGGAGCTCCTAAATGGTCCGAAGGTAAAGATCAATATATAGGATGATATGGTTAGGCCAAGGGGTAAGGCCCGCGGGGCCTTAGGTCGGTGCAAAAGGATGTTTTGCAGAGGTCAGGGCCCAAACACCGGAGACCGTGTCATCTGGCCCTGGGCCAAACGCCGAGGCCCATGGCGTCTGGTCCCGGAAGTCCGAGAAGGACTCTTCCTTGCGGGCAAAACCGACTTTGAGGAGGCTCTTTCTCCAACTTTCGACCCTAGGGCTCAACATATAAATAAAGGGGCAGGGTTAGCACCCGGAACACATCAAGATACACCAAGCCGTGTGTCGGCAACCCCGCCCGTCTAGTTTATCCTCCATCATAGTTTTTGTTGTGCTTGGCGAAACCCTGCGGAGATTGTTCCTCACCAACACCATCACCACGTCGTCGTGCTGATGGAACTCATCTACTACTTCACCCCTCTTGCTGGATCAAGGGCCAGGATGTCATCGAACTAAATGTGTGCTGAACGTGGAGGTGCCGTACGTTCGGTACTTGAACGTGGAGGTGCTGAACGTGGATCGTGAAGCTGTACGACTACTTCAACCGCGTTGATAAACGCTTCCGCTTAATGATTTTCAAGGGTATGAAGATGCTCTCCCTCTCTTGTAGTTATGCATCTCCATGAATAAATCTTGCGTGTGCCTAGATTTTTGTTTTGTTTTTCATGCAACGTTTCTCAACTGTTTGTAATTTAAAACTTTTTAAAAATATCAAATTGTTCTAAAGATGAAAAGAACAAATAGAAAAACAGAGAAAACAGTGAAATGGATAAATATGGACGCCCGGCCCCGCACATGGTTCTGCCAAAAACCACGTGTTGGGGGAGTGGGAGGTGCACATTTGTTCCCTCTTCAGCACGTCGGTTCCTTCTCGTGAAGGGTAGCCCTTAATTTTGCCGCTCCCGTGAAGCAACTTGTGGTTGGATAGTTAGGTGGACAATGATAACCCCAGCCCAGCAGGTTCAAGTCCTGGTGCTCGCATTCTTTTTAAATTTATTTCAGGATTTGGGCGATGCATATTTAGTGGGGAGAGACATTCTCGTCGACTACGAGACGCTGGTGACCTCGTTAATCTCAAGATGATATGTCGGTCCAGTCTCTCAAAGATACTCCTAGAGGTAGGGTGTGCATGTGTGTTCATAGGAATAAGTATGTACCGTGTATTTTTTGAGGGAAACGTATGCATGTATATAAGAGCACACGCGTCGGTATCGTGTTAAAAAAATCGCCGCTCCCCTCCACAGGTGTGTGCGGCGGCACGTTTTATGATGGGCCGGGCCTGCCGGCCCAGATGGTCAGGTATGTCTCACGACCCAGCGGCTCGTCCTGCCACCGGAAGGAATGGACCGTACGTCGGCCGGCAGCTTGGCGCGTCAGGACTCAGGACACGAGAAGACCGGCGGCTGAAGCAAAGCATCCCCGTCCGCCCCCTTCCCCACACGCGCACAGCGTGCTAGCCAGGAGCAAGCACAGCACTAGCCACTAGCTAGAGCGCACGAGCGCGGGGATGGAATCGATCCGGTGGCCGCGGTCGGCAAGGCAGCGCCGCGACAGGCCGATTCCTTCCTTGCCGCTCGCCTTGCCCCCATCCCCCTTTAACCGCACGCCACCTTACCCGAGAACCTAGCCATGGTTGCCAAGCCGCCGCCGCAGCAGCATAATCAGAAGAAGATCGAGGCGGAGGCATGGACGACGCGTCCCTCGAGCACACGCCCACCTGGGTCGTGGCCGCCGTCTGCTTCGTCATCGTCTCCGTCTCCCTCGCCGCCGAGCGCTTCCTCCACTACCTCGGCAAGGCACGCCTCCCCCCTCCG
>NC_041392.1:567990134-567998827 GCF_002162155.2 Triticum dicoccoides | reverse complement strand
GCTCATTTTTTTATTTTTTATTTTACATTCCGCGGACAAATCAGTATATGCTCGTTGGTTACTTGGTTCGACCGTGGAAGCAGGAAAAATGTACTACTCCTGCCAATTCCTATACCTGCCAAATTGAACTGCAAAAACGTGTTATATTTAGCTAGAAAGGTAGTACTAGTACTATACCTGCCAATTCCTGGTGAACTGTGGGGGTTCAGGTGAAGGATTGTATGAAATTTTGGTCTCTGCGGCAAAACGAACTTGCTGGGGTTAGGCGCCTGTTCCTTCTGGCATTCGATTTGCGAGCTCAAGTGGATTTTTTGGCCCAATTTACTCTCCCCTGACCCTCTCTATGTTGCAACTTTTGACACTGTACTTAGAATGAACAGTTACATGTCTATGAGCAAAATGTACTCCGTTATTAGCTTCACATATTCATGTTCCAGAATTCTACAAAAAAACACACTCCTTCGCTAGCATCATCAAGCAAGTGCAGTTCCCCGCTCGGTAGTTTGCTGGTGTAATACTTTCCATGGTCCGCGACATTGCTCTTTTTGCAGAACAGTTTCATTGTCAGCTATCCCTGAGTGTTGACTGGCTCAAATTAGGTTCACCAACTTTCTTCCTGGTTGTCTTCCTGTCAGTTATATCATCTGGGATAGTGCTGAAATCATGTTATTGCTCTTTTCTGTTACTTGATTGCTCAGTCTTCTTTGCATTTAGGACTTCTAAGGGTGCTACCATCTTGTATTATTTTATTGAAACCATAATAGTGATAAACTTTCATCTTGCACATTCCAAAAAGCAGGCAATCCATGTTAAGGTCTCAACACAGGATTTAATACTCAAGAACATTTTTTTCCTTTAACTTGCTTTTGAAGTCAGTAGTCAACAATGCTATGAAGAGATGCCAATGATTCCCCCATCCTACTTATGCTTTCTTCTACAACCGTGCAGGCATTAAAACATAAGCAGCAGAAAACATTGTATTCGTCCCTACAGAGACTAAAAGAAGGTAACATTCAGGAATATTGTTGTGTGAACTTATCAATTGGCATCTCAGCATGCCTTATTAATCGGACCATTCAGATTCATTTGTTATTAGTAACTGTATGCTAAATACATGCTATATCTATTATAAAACTTAAATAGTTTATTGTAGTATGTTTTTTCGGCAAATATGTACATGGTTGAAGAGCTTTGACTTCAGAAAATGATACATAGGAAACACGACAAAGGGTTGGCAAATATTTTGCTCACTTACTATATGATATTGATTTCTTCTTCTTCTTCTTGTTCCTCTGTGTCTTATCTGGTTCAATGACTACATATGCAGAGTTAATGCTTCTTGGATTCATTTCCTTCATCCTGAGTCTCTCACAGAGTTTTATTGTTCACATTTGCATTCCGGAAACCGCTACACGTTTCATGCTTCCATGCAAGAGAGAGAATCACAAAGTTATAGAAGAAGGTGGCATAGTTTGCAAGAAAAAGGTTAGGAAGTTCCATATTCGCAAAAATGTTGAGCCATCATTGTCCTGGAACTGAAACCTGATTGTATCTTCGAACTGGATGTCTTATTGTTGGGCACCTATTTTATGAGATACAGATCCTTCTATATTGGGTAGAAACGCCTCGTGTTATTTGTCTGTCACTGTGTCACATGAAGCAATGTAAAGTGGCATTCCTTAAAAGGGAAGCAGTTGAAGTGTATTATGCAGAAATGTATTCTAGAATGATCATTATAAAGATAGGCTTGCTCTGTTTCAGGGTGATGTCCCCTTTCTATCACTGGAGGCATTGCATCAGCTGCACATATTCATATTTGTACTTGGCTTGGTCCATGTGGTTTTCTGTGCTACAACAATATTGCTTGGTGGAGCGAAGGTACGTCTTCAAATAAAAAGTTAGGTATGACCATGTTTGTGCACGACAAACTTACTCCCGCTAAAATTTTCTAGATAAGAAGATGGAAGCATTGGGAGAATGGAATTCACCGAGATATACAACATAAATGTGCGTTATTGCCCTATCTTTTTTGTCTACTTGATTGATTTTTGTAAGTACTTGATGTGGGCTTCCTAGGTGACATTATATAATGTAGTTATATATTGGGACATATAATCAAATATGAAGAAATATGACATACTAAAGAGAGAGTCGGTCATGATTCGTGATTGTTATCCATACTCACTGTTAAGTTAAAAATGCAATTATATTCTTTATACACATGTTGCTTCATCACCAACCCCACCCCTAGCGTTCTCATGCTTCTACGCAGTTCTTCAAGATGTTTGTACTGGTTCTTGCCTGATCTTCCTGAGCTTCAAGAAATGTTAAAATTAAATAAGCATTGGAAGGCTGGTATTTGCTACCCCCTCTGTAAAGAAATATAAGAGCGTTTAGATCACTAGAGGTTTAGATCACTACTCTAGTGATCTAAACACTTATATTTCTTTACGGAGGGAGTACATTATTTGCATCCGATCAAACACCTTTTCAAGTTTTCTTGAATTATTTTTCTGCAGATTCTGTTGTCTTTGTACTAGAAAATTTTGAATGGGTGTGTGCAGTTACAGTCAGAAGTTGTCCTGTCCAGAGTCTCCAGACACATAATTTCACAGTCCGACACAAATGAGTTTCACTTTTTTTAACAATACAAATAAGGACTTGCATGGATAGAAGAGTACACAATAGCTACTATATAACTCACAAATTACACACGATGCGTTTGTATTCCTCGTAAACACTTCAAGAAAACCCCTTGCTCATGCAAGAGTTGATTGTCGAATGTCGATACTTATTTTAAATCTTTGTTTTCACAAGATTAAATAAAAAATGCAGAAAATATATGTAAACATTTGCCCTCTCTGCCGGTCAGAGCAATACCAAATTTACAGGTAAATTCCATAACTTATAATGTTGAATAGGAAGCCCATCAAAATTATTTAGATCCTTAAACATTCATAACATATTGGGGCCATATGCCCATATACCTACACATAATTTATGCCTGAAAAAAATCTCACATATTGGGGTTGCCCAGGCGTTCTGCGCATCCCTATGGCTCTACTAGATATGCCCCATGTGTCCACATTTTGACCATCGGTCAAATTCTGCAACAAGTATGCGATTTGTTGTCTGTTCTGTTGGTTTCGCGCCACAACATGAGCAACAACTGACATGGCAGAATAAGTGAATACTTCGCAGTTGGATGGAAACCGAGTCTCCTAATTTGCACTGTCTCCTTATGGCATCGATGCATTATATTTCTGCCTGTTCCATTGGCCCTTTTCCCCTTCATTTATGCTGTAAAGGGTCCGTTTGTGTTTTTACTTAATAGGCGTTAAAGATTTCTGGCTCAATGTTTTCTTTTCTTTCTGGAGAAACAGTTGCAGAACTACAAACAGATATTGTAGGAAACGTTACACCATTGCATGTTGTGCTACGCCATAATCACCAGGGTGAATTGGTCAGTGAGCGAACCAGGGGATTTTGGAAGCAGCTGGCTGTTGTGAGCTGGATAGTAAGTCGTCTGCCAATCCTGTTATATTGCTCAATTCAGTTATCTAGAATGGTCTATCTGCACCTTGATTGCGTGCATGCATTTATCCAAATTATTATCTATATGTAACATAAGGATTCACTATGGTAAACATGTTTATCACATTGCATGCAGTAGCTCGACTAAACTGCATGCGTTCACTGCTTCTCATTAGCATAACATGCAAAAGTAAATTTGACCAAGGTTTTTAAGGCGGTAAGGCTTCATAAGGCGATCTACCCCCACCTTACCGCCTAAGCAACACATAAGCGCCTAAGACCGACAAAATGCTAGGGAACTGCCAGGGCGCTTTACTGCCTAAGCGACGCCTTAGGCGTTGCTTATGGATGCCTTAAAAACGTGGAATTAGACAGAACTGTCAACTTTTATTAACTGACACTGGATGAAAATTATAGGAAATCACATTGTCATATTTACTTTTCATGCTCCTTAGGTAGATTATCGTAGTTGTGTACCAATGAATGCTCTATCATTTATTAGTCTGGGGAAAATGACTCAGCAGCTGGGTTTAGGGCCTGAACACACACTGTCCTCAAAATATGGCAAGCATGCGCACAAAACTGCAGTACGACATGATCATTCATTGATTCAAGGTGCTCCTGCTGTATGATTTTTTCAGTTGATGAATCAATTTCCAGAAAACATCCATTTGTCATTTACCATAATTAATTGCTCCCAGTCGCACAGTATGTATACAGTTATTGCGGTAATATTTATTTGAACCGTGTTCGTTTCATGTGTCACTATGTCTGTTAGTCTATCTTCGACTTGACCATAAAGGTTTGATTCACTCAATGCAGATTGCGTTCTCGAAGCAATTTCATGATTCTGTGGGTAAATCAGATTATGAAGCGCTTAGATCAGCGTTCGTCTTAGTAAGATATATTACTTACTTTAACTCTTGCATATTTTTCTCATGCATTTCTCCGTACTGCTATTGAAGGCTTGAAGCTAATAGGGTATTTTCTCCCTTTCTTCCATTTAATTCAGATACACTACCCAAGGCACCCAAACTTTGATTTCCACAAGTACATGACCCGTGCCCTTGAGCATGACTTTAAGAGGGTTGTTGGTATCAGGTTGGTATTTTTGTAGAGAAATTCTAACTTTGACTTGAATATATACGTGCCTTTAATATTAGTAACTTTGATGCAGCTGGTACCTGTGGCTTTTTGTTATCGTTTTCCTTTTGCTGAATATAAATGGTAAGTCTGACTGAACCACTGAACACATGTCCCTATAGTTTGTTAGATATGCAGTGCAGCTATAATCCCCGGTAACTTTACTTATTTTTCCACCACATGTTGTCATTTAAACTCTTAACCAGTCGAATCTGATGAATACCCTTTACCAAGCACTTGACTGTTGATTAAATATCTTAAGGTTTCATATATCGGCATCCGTCCATTTGTTGATCAGGATATGCATTTAATAGGTTTCTGTTCTGTATGTTCTTTATAATTTTATTTGCCACCAAATGCAGGATGGCACACATACTTCTGGTTAGCTTTCTTGCCTCTATTTGTAAGTATTCCTCTGCTACACTGCGTCTGTTCATTCAAATATCCTATTCTGTACTGTACTTCTCAATTCTGATCACGCCTATGTTAGTTGTTATGCTTATTTAGTAAAAGTAATCTAAAAAACCCTTTTTATCTGATCGAGGACAATTCTTAACAATGGGGTAAATTGCAGCTCCTGCTTGTTGTTGGCGCAAAGCTACAGCACATTATTACTCGATTAGCTCAGGAGGCAGCAGCATCATTAGCAGATAAAACAAACCAAGTCCCGAACATAAAGCCATCCAAGGAGCATTTCTGGTTTGGGAAACCTTCAATTGTCCTTCATTTGATCCATTTCATCCTATTCCAGAACGCCTTCGAGATTGGTTTTTTCTTCTGGGTCTTGGTATTATCCTTTCCCACGCTCTCACCTAAACCAACTCCCGAATATAATTAGGCTGTGGAGCTAACTAACAAAGTCATGACCTCCACAGGTAACATATGGGTTCGATTCATGCATCATGGAGAAGAAGGCTTACGCCATCTCCAGACTTGTTATTGGGTCAGTAAAATTCAGGATTGCCATTTGTTCTCACGGATATTCCGTGGCCTTCTCATATACTCCCTCCGTAAAGAAATATAAGAGTGTTTAGATTACTTGTTAGTAGTACTTCAGAAATGATTTATGTGTTCTTTTTGCAGTCTGATCATCCAGGTGGTGTGCAGCTACATCACCCTGCCATTATACGCCATCGTCACCCACGTAAACTCCGTGAAATATTCACTCCCCCCTGCTTCCACAGTTTAAAAAGTCAGATATATGACACGCTGATTCTGTTGGGCCAGATGAGCGGAGACATCAAGCTGCAAGCGCTGGGCTCGGGCCTCCACGAGTCCGTGGCGAACTGGGCCACGGGTGCCCGGAAGAGGGGCCGCTCAGAGACGAGCCTCCGGAACTCACTCACCTTGAAGAAGGCCGGCGCCACGGATCCCGTCGCCGGCCGCGGCGACAGCGTCGAGATTCCGGTGGCGCGGGCGCCCAACGAGCGCTTCGGCAGCTCGCGCAACATGCTGACGCCGGCGGCAGTCCCCGACCTGGACGAGATCGTATCCGTCGCGGACGTCGACAGCCGGAGGTGAACGTGCAGAGGCGACAGGCTACATGCCGCGCCGGCATGCCCTGCCGGTGCCAGCCGGGACATTGCTGGTGTCCGCCGGGGCTCTGTACATCTGGGCCGGGAGGGAGGGCGTACCGCCTGGTTGCGCAGGCAGGCGCCCTCGTCTCGTGCACGCTGACGGACACTACGCACTGTAATGTCACGGCTTCTCTGTAAACGGTACGAGCGGACAGGACGCGTCTCCGGCCGGCTGTCGCGACATGTCATGTGAGACACATGCTACAAAGGTCGTTGGCCTCCCTCGTCGTTTCCGCGTGATCTCTCCGTCGCTAGCGCTCGAAGCAGATGCTGCTCATGAGTGAGTGAATGATTTACAGACAAAACCGTTTTCTTTTGTCCTGATGAGACACTCACGTCGTCCGTGCATGAATGACTGACTACGCCATTTTTCCATCGCGTAGCTCCTCGCATGCGTGCACCTGCAGAGCAAGCAGCAGCGAGCGAGGCGAGTCCATATCGAAAGATGGATGGGCGTACGGCGCGTTCTCTCGATCCGTCCGTCCATCGACCGTGTTTGGACAGGGCCGAGCCGAGGTGCCTTCACGCTGCCGGCCGGCGCCGTGGGACCGACAACCTACGCCGTCGACCGCCTTGACGGACCCAGGGGCACAGTAGTAGTAGAGCCGTCGCCCAAGTCCGCATGGGCCGCACAATCCGGCCCGCCCGTGGTTTCAACGAAATAGTGAGCGTTATTATTTAGTAGCACATTGCAATATTGTCTCAAAAAAAAAAGTAGCACATTGCAAAGTCTCAATTTTTTTTACGCACATTGCAAATCCTCTTGCCAATTATTGCCGACTCGACGTCGCGCCGGCGTTGGCGTGCGCGCGCAGACAAGGCATCTCGTCTCCAGCACGCACGTCGGCTGCGCCTGCCGGCCTGCGCATGCATCGATCATGTCAGGGACATGCATTGATGCATATGCGTTTTCGCAAAAGAAAAAAAAACTTAAGAAAGGACATGCATATGCGTGCGTACGTGCAGAGCCGGCGACAGGCCTGGCCAATGGAGTGAGGCGTCATGCATGGTTCGTGGCTACTGCCTAGCTAGCCACCTGGTTAATGATGCCGTGCCGTGGATAGACGTGCGTGTTGCAAGAATATTCTACACGTCTTCTCTCTCTCTCTCTCTCTCTCTCTCTCTCTCTCTCTCTCTCTCTCAAAATGATTTGGACAAGATTGTGTCGTGATGATAGATGGAAGGGGACTGTACCGTGGTAAGCGCGTGCCATGCATGGGTCGTGTACCGTGGTGGCGCGTCAGAGACGCACGCACATGTTCGCAAAGCGGGCATATCCTTTTCCCTGGTATCTGTAAAGCCTGCATGCATCTTTTTACTCGATCCTTATAGCTCGTGTACGTCCTAGCTACTACACGTACACGCGACCTTTCTCATCACAGGCATAGCAAAGTACGCCTCCCAGGCCGCAAAAAGCCTAGCTATAACACAAGGGTGTCCCCGAGATCCATAGGTGGCATATATTGTCATCGAGATTTGTTCACTGCGTGCCGTCCGGTAGTGCAAGAGAAAGACGGCTCGATATACCAGACTTGTACTCCCTCGTTGCGAGCGGGGAGTACAAGTCTTTTCGTATGGATGTTTTTTGTAAGTGAGGAAAGCCTAGTAGAACGACGCACAACCTTGTGGATCGACATACGTTGCGCACTTGCAATTTAATTAAGCTGGGTCAACACTTCTTTATATACACTTCATTTTGGGCTCTATACTCCGATCTGCATGTGTGAGGCTGTGAGCAGCATATATTTTTTTCTGTCGTTTTTCCATCCATGACACGAGAGGCCACCGGCCGGCCTGCAATGGTAGTGGCTGTATCTATAGCTGCAGGGGCTATACGTGATCTTTTGTGCGAGGGAATGATGCAAAGCCATAGCACTCATAGGAGTGCGACGGATAACCTGACTGACTGTCAAGGAGAGATGTGGTCGATGCTGCATGGTGTGGCATGGCGTGAGCAGGCCGGAAGATGGGCTCCTCCTTTGCGTGGGTATCTTTCTTCCTGCCTGTCCTTGGGATCCCAGAATCGATCGGTGGGCCTAGCTCTGCCTGTGGGCCCCCGACATCTCAAGCTCCATCGTCGGCTGCACGCAATCGTCTGAATGAGTACCGTGGCTTACCTTGTCTCGAAAAAAATATAGTAACTGGCCACATTCATATTCGCCGTTGCGACATGCAACTAAAGATGATTATATGCACGGTTTTGATGATCCTAAGTTGCTTGAGGTTACTTATGTCTAAGTTCATATATGAAAAGTGCAACTTGGTGAAGAAGTGCAAATTGCACTTTTTACTAAATCGAACTTTTATGTTTCTAAGCGACTTGCAAACAAGAAATTTCAGTCGGCGGCCACTCAAGAATAACAATAGGAACCCCGCAAAAGAAAGAAGAAAAGAATAGCAATAGGAATAGACATGGCTATCATACTTCTATGATTCAAC
>NC_041392.1:567926242-567989847 GCF_002162155.2 Triticum dicoccoides | reverse complement strand
TCAGGCCTTCAAGGTGGGTAACAACCACAACCGCACGTCATACTATCTACATTATTTAAGCACAAATTACAAGATAACAAGAAGTTCATGTTAGCATGCTAATGCATGCGAAGGAGTGAAACTAGAGAAATATCATGACGTAGAACTCGACTGCCAAAGGACAACATTTTAGTTACACTATGATTTGACAACGTGTCACTATTTACTATAGGAATTTTCCCGCACACGTTTTTGAAATAATCACCAGCATAGCCTCCCTCCACCTCCTAGCTTGATGTACCTCCATGGCTCCATCTCTAGCTAGCTACATAGATTCCATGTCTAGAAACCATTGCACATCCCTTCATGTAAGTCGCTGCCGACACTATCTTCTCCCTCTCCTCTAGCGCCACTATATTTCAAAAATTAGACATGTTTAAACCCCGAGCTAGCCATGGGCGCGTGGAAAAGCCCGCCCATAAAGCTCAATTGGGCAAGGGGAACTGGGGAAGTTGTCAGTTATGAAACTGAAAAAAAAAAACATGGGATCTCCACTACAAAATGCTACCCCCTTTGTCCGGAAATACATGTCACAGAAATGAATGCATGCAGACGTATTTTAGTTCTAAATATGTCTAGATACATTTATTTCTTCGACAAGTATTTCTGAATGAAGGGAGTATGTAGCACCACAATCATAGTATTTGTTACGGAACTCATTCATATGACTCTAGAGCACTTTAACCATCACAAATATGCCCGTGACACGGGTGACTCCAATGTCGACTGTGTGTGTTTGTTGTTACAATCATAGGGTAGGAATGGTACTTTGGTAGCTTCTTGCAGCAGAGGGGAGGCCAGTGGCAGCAGCGGATAACATAGTGAGCATACAGGGGTAAAAGGCTGCAACGGGATAGCTGGAGGATCTGCCATGTCAGGGCTGTTTGCAGACGCCGAACGTGCAAGTGATTCTCCTTGTTTGCTTTAACATTTCCTATTTCTGAAGCACAGACAGTACTTTGTTTTGCAGCAGTATTTCATTGTTCATCCGTGTTACATTTCGTGGCTCAGTATTGCTTCTTATCGGGTTCCATGTAGTATCTCATGCAGAGTTAAATGACATCGATCGCTTCCTCTTAGTTCAGCACATATGCCCATCAGTCCATCGATCACATACCTAATTAAGCTAAGATGTAACTTCCCAAGTGCAGCACAAAGATGGTTCCTATACTCAGTGTCAAGAGAATATGTATCTTAATAGATTGAACATCTCAAAGGCCGACCTACCGCTCAACAATTTATCCAGCATATGAAGAACAAAATGTCTCTTGCCCCGTTCGCCACCACGATCCAGCATCGGCTACGGTGGTGTGCTTGGGGGCCTGACGGCGCCCGGTAGGCACCGTGGTGGTGCCGATGATGGCCGGCCAGGCGGCGGCAAGCTGTTTCGGGGCGGCGTGGGGGCCTGCTGCCGTGAATAAAGGTGGCGGTTCTCGTGCTTTGCTTGCATCACAGCAATGTTCGGCATGATTGGCCCTCCTTGATCTGGTCATCGATGGGTTCTAGAACTGCTGATGGCAATGGAGTCCAGATCAGCCCACGAGGTTCTGAGGGCGTAACGCGGAGTTTTGAAGTTTGTCGATACCATGGGACATGTCGGCCTCTCGATTTCCATGGAGTAGACAGCGATGGAGAAGGTCATGGTGGCTGAGATTGGAGGATTAGTTAGTCGGACGGGGCCTTGGTGGCAATGGAGTCAGCCAGGTGTTTGATATCTCTTAGAAGCAACACTGATAAGTGGGGGCGGCAATATTGCAAGATTTCATTTTTTGTGGTGCTCTTTGGGTGCTGAGTCATGACTTTCAGGGTGAAAGCCTAAGGTCTGACTTTCATTGGTTGTGCCTGGCAATTGCCTTGCTGAAGGAATTGTTTTGAGAGCTCAGACTTACTTCAGGGTGAAAACCTAAGATTTTGGATCGGGCAACGACGGCGCTTATGCACCATTTCCTTCTTGAAGGCGTTGCTTTTGGAGACCTCTTATGTTTCCTGAGTGTTGTATCTGGTGGTGGTTGGTGTGCTACTGCTGAGAAGAGTTAATCGCTGTGGCGGGACTTTTATTTTTTCTTTCATTTTTGTTTTTTTCCTTTGGCTGTGTGCATTCTAATGTCTTGTGACATCTTGTAGGTGCAGAGACCGGGTATAATTGGTATCTTCGTGATATTAATATATCTCCTTTTTCAAAAAATGATCCAGAATCGACGGCTCCATGGAGTAGGTGCTGATATAATGCCTGTTTTACAGTCTCGAAAAGCTAAACTATACCAGACAGAGCAGGCCTCTCTTTCAGCCCAAGTTAATGAAGGAAAGGAATGGAGTGACTTGCCTGGGTGGCCAAGATCGATGTGCTTCATCACAGAATTCATTGGCCATGATATAGGAGGAGGATATATAGCATGTATATGGTTGTGGATCTTTGATGATTGGATCTAGAGGAGCTATAGCTGATTGGGGGCAAGAGAGGCTCCAACGAGTGCAGGGGTGGCTCTGACGGTGCGAGCTGGTAAGTAGCTTTGCACGTGTGGTAAGTTCTCCTCACCTCCTTAATATCCTTCGTGTAATCTCTTCTAATTTACACACCGGTGCTTCGATTCAAAATAGGCTCTACAGAAAAAAGATGCACCTTGACATTGTGATTTCATTCCCGTGATTGGTTCCTTCGTTGATTGTTAATATTCAATTTCGTGTCTATGTTTGAAGCTTTTTAATCGAATTTCGTCATATTCGGTGTACACGGTTGACCATTTGAATTTTTTTTTGTCCACTAGCTTGACCTAATTTCCCACACAACTCTCATGTTGTATGTTTTTTTATTTTCAAAGCTCATAGACGAATAAATCTACGTTTCATTTTCAAGTTTGGACACATTTTAGACGGATTTCGTTAAATTCATTACACACAGTCGATCATTTGAAATTTTTTTGACCACTAATTTCATCTGATTGTTCCAAACAACTCTCATGGATTCATACACTGGCGACGCTAAGGAAACCGCGACGGTGATGTGTGGGGCCGATCCGGCCGCCGGTCGGCGTGTCGGGGGCCAGTTCTGGGCGTTGGCTTCGGAACGAGAGAAGGATAGCGAGGATGACGGTGAGATGACGGCCAGACCACCGGAGATTCCTTCTCCGACGCCATTAATTTGCTTTGCGAATCGTTGCCGTTGGTTACTCCGAAGAGGTGGCGGTGACGCTCGTTGATGGCGTTGTTCCGGCCAGCAATCCAGCATGGGAGGGAATCAATGCAGCGGGCCACGTCGAGGTGCTTCGTCAGATAGTACACCGACGCACGGCGGCGTCGACGGTTCGGCCTTGACGGGGGCCTCTACCTGAGGTACGTTTGCCGGCACTCACGATCAACGACTGCACCCGTCCCGATAGTTGGACGACGGTAAGTCATAGGAGGAAGACACAGCGGCAGGCGTGCGCGGCGGCGCCGACGCCGACGACTGTGGTCACGATCCAGGAGACACAGCACAATCATTTGAACGAGCTGATCCGGAAGGATGGGCCGGAGCAGGCACAGGAGGGTGTGGGCCGTCCAGCCATCGGGCATGCAACCCAGTGGGTCGGGTGTCGAGGATGTGCACCTAGTTAGGTACGTGAACGAGAACAACTAGTTGACGAGTGCTCCTTCGGAAGCCTCACAACGATCACTGGAGGTGGTTTGAGGACGCGCCACTTGGCGCACTTTCAGCTGCCGCCATGTGTCGTGATCTAGACGCTCCTTTTGAATTTTAATTTTTATTTTTTCGCATGCGTTTTTGGCTTTATAAACAGTTTTTTGGGTTATTTTGACTTTTTAGTTTTCCACCAGTCTTCCTTAGCTTTTGGGCAATTTTTTCTAATTCTTTTTGCACGGAGGGACTTGTTTTTTTTGCTTCCAGAAAAGGCACGGTTTTGTTTCCGTGAGAGGCACAACCATGTCTCCCGGAAACGGGAAAAACACGTTTTTTGTTTATTTCTCCTTCTGCGAGAGGAACGGTTTTGCTTCTGCGAGAGGCACTGATACGTCTCCAACATATCTATAATTTTTTATTGTTTCATGCTGTTATATTATTATTCTTGGATGTTTTACAATCATTTTATATCACTTTTTGGTACTAACTTATTGACATAGTGCAAAGTGCTAGTTGCTATTTTTTGCATTTTTTTACATCGCAGGAAATCAATATCAAACGGAGTCCAAATGCAGCGAAACTTTTTGTGGTTTTTTTGGACTGGAAGACATCCAATGGGCCAGAGAAGCACCTGGGGGGTGCTCCGAGGGGAGCACAACCCACCAGGGTGCGCCTGGAGGCCCAGGCGCGCCCTGGTGGGCTGTGCCCACCTCGGTTGCCTCCCGAACCGCCTCTTTACTCTATAAATATCCCAATATTTTAGAAACCCTAGGAGAGTCGACGAAAATCAATTCCAGCTGCCGCAAATTCTAGAACCACTAGATCCAATCTAGAAACCATCACGGAGGGGTTCATCATGTCCATTGGTGCCTCTCCAATGATGCGTGAGTAGTTCTTTGTAGACCTTACGGTCCGTAGTTAGTAGCTAGATGGCTTCCTTTCTCTCTTTTGATTCTCAATACAATGGTATTTTGGAGATCTATTTGATGTAACTATTTTTGCGGTGTGTTTGTTGGGATTCGATGAACTTTGAGTTTATGATCAGATCTATCTTTTTATCCATGAAAGTTATTTGAGTCTTTTGATCTCCTATATGCATGATTGCTTATAGCCTCGTATTTCTTCTCCGATATTTGGGTTTTGTTTGCCCAACTTGATTTATTTATCTTGCAATGTGAAGAGGTGCTTTGTGATGGGTTCGATCTTACGGTGCTTGATCCTAGTGACAGAAGGGGAACCGACACGTATGTATCGTTGCTATTATGGATAACAAGATGGGGTCTATTTCTACATAAATAGATCTTGTCTACATTATGTCATCATTATTTTGCATTACTCCATTTCTCCATGAACTTAATACACTAGATGCATGCTGGATAGCGGTCGATGTGTGGAGTAATAGTAGTAGATGCAGGCATGAGTCAGTCTACTAATCTTGAACGTGATGCCTATATGATGATCATTGCCTAGATATTGTCATGATTATTTGAAGTTCTATCAATTGCCCAACAGTAATTTGTTCACCCACCATTTGCTATTTTTTCTCGAGAGAAGCCACTAGTGAAACATACGGCCCTCGGGTCTCTTCTTTATTTTATTTGCCTTTGCGATCTATTTTCCTTTGCTTTTATTTTCATATCTATTAAACCAAAAATATAGAAATACCTTGCTGCACTTTATTTTATTTGGCGTTCGATCTATCAACTTATTACAACTTTCTCACGTCCGTTTGCCAATTTCTGGCGCCGTTACCAGAAAGGGATTGACAACCCCTTTAATACGTCGGGTTGTGAGTATTTGTTATTTATGTGCAGGTGCCGTTCACGTAGTGTTGCGTGGTTCTCCCACTGGTTCGATAACCTTGGTCTCATCACTGAGGGAGATACCTACCGTCGCTGTGCTGCATCATCCCTTCCTCTTTGGGGAAATACCCACGTAGTTCTAGCAAACATCAAAAGGAATTTCTGGTGCCGTTGCCGGGGAGACCTCATCAACATCTACCAGGTTCCTAATCACAAATCTCATCTCCTTGCAATTTTCATTATTTGCCATTTGCCTCTCGTTTTCCTCTCCCCCACTTCACAAAAATTCGCCGTTTTATTTGCCCTCTTTTTCGTTTGCCGTTTTCTTGCCGGATCTATTTTTAGTGCAACCTTGTTGCGTAGTCACAATGAATCGAGAGAACACCAAGTTGTGTGATTTCTCTAGTACCAACAACAATGATTTTATTGGCACTCTGATTGCTCCTCTCGCCACTAGTGCGGAGTCTTGTGATATTAATACCGCTTTGCTGAACCTTGTTATGAAAGATCAATTTTCCGGTACTCCTAATGAGGATGTCGCGTCCCATCTTAACACATTCGTGGAATTATGTGATATGCAAAAGGAAAAAGATGTGGACAATGATGTTGTGAAGATGAAATTATCTCCATTTTCTTTGCGAGATTGTGCAAAAAAATTGGTTTTCTTCTTTGCCTCGCAATAGTATCGATTCTTGGGATAAGTGCAAGGATGCTTTTATTACTAAGTATTTTCTGCCCGTAAAAATTATTTCCCTTAGAACCCAGATCATGAATTTCAAGCAACTTGAACATGAGCATGTTGCACAATCTTGGGAAAGGATGAAAATGATGCTAAGGAATTTCCCAACTCATGGGTTAAATCTTTGGATGATCATACAAAATTTTCATGCGGGGTTGAATTTTGTTTCTCGTAATCTTTTAGATTCCGCCGCGGGTGGTACTTTTATGGAAATTACTTTGGGTGAATCCACGAAATTGCCTGATAATATTATGGCAAATTATTCACAATGGCATACCGAAAGAGCTCCTACTAGTAAAAAAGTTAATTCAGTTGAAGAAATTTCTTGTTTGAGTGAAAAAGTTGATACTCTTATGAAATTGGTTGCTAATAAAAGTGCTCGTATTGATTTTAATGATGTGCCTTTGTCTACTTTGATTGAGCAAAATAGTGATGTCGTAGATGTGAATTTTATCTCGTGAAACAATTTCAATAACAATGCTTATAGAGGTAATTTTAATCCTAGGCCTTTTCATAGTAATTCCTCTAATAATTATGGTAATTCCTATGGTAATCCTTCTTATAATAATAATAAGAATACCTCTGATCTTGAGAATAATATTAAAGAATTTATCAA
Source organism: Triticum dicoccoides (assembly GCF_002162155.2). Taxonomy (NCBI): domain Eukaryota; kingdom Viridiplantae; phylum Streptophyta; class Magnoliopsida; order Poales; family Poaceae; genus Triticum; species Triticum dicoccoides. Next base: position 567,983,035 of record NC_041392.1, on the reverse strand, counting down.
CAGTCAAAAAGTTTTTAATGCTACAGTGGAAGAAAAATTGAATAAGATTGATGATTTGTCTAAAGGTGTTGATAGAATTTCTCATGATGTGGAAAATCTCAAGATGAAATTATTTGTGCCTAAGGTAGAAGAATCAATCAAAGCTTTATATGTTTTTATGGATGAAAGTAAGAAAATAACCGCTATGCTTAGAGCTAAAATATATTTTTTAGAAAAAAGCGTTTTCTAGTGATTGCTTTCATAAAAATGACGAAGATCTTAAAATGATTGGTGTTTCTTCTATTGATTTCTTGTTTAGTAAAATTAAGATTGATGATAAAGCGACTGGAGGAGAGTCAACTTTAGCTAGAAGGCGCTCCGATAATTCGGAGGGTGAAAATCTTGTTGAGAAAATTGATAAAAGTGGGGCTGAAGAGGTCAAAACTTTAACTAGTGATGTGCCCACTCTTTTGGATTACAAATATTTTAATTATGATAGCTGCTCTTTGATTGATTGTATTAATTTTTTGCAATCCATGATTAATTCACCCCATGCTTAGGAACAAAATAAAGCCTTTACTAAACATATTGTTGATGTTTTGATGAAATCTTTGGAAGAAAAGTTGGAATTAGAAGTTTCAATTCCTAGAAAATAGCATGATGAGTGGGAACCTACCATCAAAGTCAAAATTAAAAATTATGAGTGTTTTGCTTTATGTGACTTGGGTGCTAGTGTTTCTATAATTCCGAAATCTTTGTGTGATGTGCTTGGTCTTACCGACATTGAAGAGTGTTCTTTAAATTTGCACTTGATGGATTCTACTATTAAAAAGCCTATGGGAAGAACTAATGATGCTCTTATTCTTGCAAATAGGAATTATGTGCCCATAGATTTTATTGTTCTTGATATTGATTGCCCTCTTGTCCAATTATTCTTGGTAGACCATTTTTACCCACTATTGGTGTCATGATTGATATGAAAGAAGGCAATATTAAATTTCAATTTCCACTAAGGAAGGGTATGGAACACTTCCCTAGAAAAAGAATTAGGCCACCATATGAAATAAATCATGAGGACATCTTATGGATCTAGAAAAAAAGATGACAATAGTTAGATCCTTGCTTTGTGCCTAGCTAGGGGCATAAAACGATAGCGCTTGTTGGGAGGAAACCCAATGAATAAAATTTATTTTTTTCTTTTGATTTCTGTTATTGAGTGTTTTCACAATTATACTACTGTTATGATTGTGTTTTTTGTGTTTATTTTAGTGTTTGTGCCAAGCAAAGCCTTTAGGATTATGTTGGGTGATAGTTGATTTGATCTTGCTGAAAAACAGAAACTTTTGTGCTCACGAAAATAATTCTCATTTTTAACAGGAAGTGATAAAATACCAATTATTTTTGCAGAAGATTAAAATACAAATTTTTCTCGTGGTCCTAATTTTTCAGAATTTTTGGAGTTATAGAAGTATTCGAAATATCCAAATTGCTACAGACTGTTCTGTTTTTTGACAGATTCTGTTTTCTTTGCATTCTGTGCTTGTTTGATGATTCTATGATTTTATTTGAAGAGTTTTTGCCACAGAAAATTTGGAATACAGTAGATATAATGCAAGAATAAAATATGAATGTGTTTTCAACAATACTTATAGTAGTGATTTGTTTTCTTATACTAATGGATCTCACGAAGGTTTTGTTGAGTTTTGTGTGATTCAAGTTTTCAAGTTTTGGGTGATGTTACGATGGATGAAGGAATAAGGAGTAAGAAGAGCCTAAGCTTGGGGATGCCCATGGAATCCCAAGCTATTATCCAAAGAGAAGCAAGAAACTAAGCTTGGGGATGCCCGAGTGGCATCCCCTCTTTCTTCTAACGACCATCGGTATTTTAATCGGAACTATATTTTATTCGTCACATACTATGAGTTTTTCTTGGAGCGTCTTGTATGATATGAGTCTTTTCTTGTTTTGCTTTTTGTTTTAAGTCTTGAATCCTTGCTAGACACACCTATTTGAGACAGCCAAAATTTTCTAAGAAGTTCTCTCTTACTTCACTTAAATTAATTTGAGAGAAAGAAATATTATCCTCATGATCTTCACTTATATTTGTTTGAGCTTATCAAAAGCAACACATGAAAATTAGTCCCAAAGTGACAGATATCCAAGAAGGATATAATAAAAACTTTCATGAAGATCATTGGACAAAATAAACTTGATTCCTTGTATTAGTTTTGAGATACGATGATTTGATATGTGAGTCATATTGATGAGTAATTTATTGTTTAGTAAGAATATCGGTGTTAAGGTTTGTGATTCCCTATGCCTGCACAAAAGTCAATAGTTACGCAATGAAATTATATCCTACTTGTGGTGCATTATTTGGTGTTAATTATGCTTAATGCTCGCTTATGAGATTACTCATTTCTTGGTTGGTCGCTTCTCAATCTTTTGCTAGCCTTCATTTTGCACTAAGTATGATCACTACTTGTGCATCCAAAATCCTTTAAACCAGTTTTGCCACATGAGTCCACCATACCTACCTATATGCGGTATTCTCTTGCCGTTCTAAGAAAATTTGTATGTGCCGTCTCTAATTTTCAAAATAAATTTCTCTTTTGTGTGCTCGTACCGCTCATGAATCGATAGGGGGTGGCTAATATATTTCCATGCTAGATATGTTATTCTCACGATGAGTGTTTATTCACTTGTCATTGCACGAGAGTAAGGCAAAGGTATTAGGGATGCCGAGTCCCGAAATGAAAAATGAATTTACTTTATGTTGTCAAATAATAAATTTCTTGGAAAGTGTTGGTATGGAAGGCAGCCATGGATACGGCTAGCCATTGAAAGTGAAAGTATGGTTGAAAAAGGAATAAACTTTAATTTCTTTTTGGGAACCACCTATGATATATCTAGCATGGAAAGTATTGGGAACTACTCGATCGTTCTCGTTGACATGAAAAGCATGCCTCCCAAAATGTTTTTATCTCTACGTTTTTTGCTTTGAGCTCTGGCACCTCTACAAATCCCTACTTCCCTCCGCGAAGGGCCTTTATTTTACTTTATGCAATTTTTATTTTTAATTTGAGTCTCCATCTTCTCTTATAAAGCACCAACTAGGGGGCACTATGATCGTACTTGAGCATTGGGTGTAGCTAATATGCGAGTGTGTTTCATGAATGGATCAATGATTGAGCATGATGGGCTAGGGATAACTTATTTTAGCATTGATATTTTGAAAGACATGGTTGCTTGTTGATATGCTTGAGTATTTAAGTCTCATGTAAAAACTACACTATTGCTTCGAACCATATAAAAATGCCCATGGTATAAATAAAAATAATATGAGATGAGCATGTTAGGCAGCATTAAACATAAAAAATTCTGTTTTTATCATTTACCTACTCGAGGACGAGCAGGAATTAAGCTTGGGGATGCTGATACGTCTCCAACGTATCTATAATTTTTTATTGTTCCATGCTATTATATTATCATCCTTGGATGTTTTACAATCATTTTATAGTCATTTTATATCATTTTTTGGTACTAACCTATTGACATAGTGCCAAGTGCCAGTTGTTTTTTGCATGTTTTTTACATCACAGGAAATCAATATCAAATAGAGTCCAAACACAGTGAAACTTTTTGTGAATTTTTTTGGACCAGAACACATCCAATGGGCCAGAGAAGCACCTGGGGGTGCTCCGAGGGGAGCACAACCCACTAGGGCGCGCTTGGAGGCCCAGGCACCCCTTGGTGGGTTGTGCCCACCTCGGTTGCGTCCTGAACCCCCTCTTTATTCTATAAATACTCCAATATTCCAGAAACCCTAGGAGAGTCGACGAAAATCAATTCCAGCCGCTGCAAGTTCCAGAACCACCAGATCCAATCTAGACACCATCACGGAGGGGTTCATCATGTCCATTGGTGCCTCTCCGATGATGCGTGAGTAGTTCTTTGTAGACCTTCGAGTCCGTAGTTAGTAGCTAGATGGCTTCCTCTCTCTCTTTTAATGCTCAATACAATGGTCTCTTGGAGATCTATTTTATGTAACTCTTTTTGCGGTGTGTTTGTTGGGATCCGATGAACTTCGAGTTTATGATCAGATCTATCTTTTTATCCATGAAGGTTATTTGAGTCTTTTTATCTCTTATATGCATGATTGCTTATAGCCTCGCATTTCTTCTCTTGTATTTGGGTTTTGTTTGGCCAACTTGATCTATTTATCTTGCAATGGGAAAAGGTGCTTTTTGACGGGTTCGATCTTACGGTGCTTGATCCTAGTGATAGAAGGGGAACCGACACATATGTATCATTGCTATTAAGGATAACAAGATGGGGTCTATTTCTACATAAATAGATCTTGTGTACATCATGTCATCGTTCTTATTGCATTACTACGTTTCTCCATGAACTTAATACACTAGATGCATGCTAGATAGCGCTTGATGTGTGAGTAATAGTAGTAGATGCAGGCAGGAGTTGGTCTACTAATTATGGACGTGATGCCTATATAATGATCATTTCCTGGATATCGTCATGATTATTTGAATTTCTATCAATTGCCCAACAGTAATTTGTTCACCCACCGTTTGCTACTTTTTCTCGAGATAAGCCACTAGTGAAACCTACGGCCCCGGGTCTGTTCTTTATTTTATTTGCCTTTGTGATCTATTTTCCTTTGCTTTTATTTTCAGATCTATTAAACCAAAAATATAGAAAAACCTTGCTGCACTTTATTTTATTTGACGTTCTATCTATCAACTTATTACAACTTTCTCGTGTCCGTTTGCCAATTTCTGGCGCCATTACCAGAAAGGGATTGACAACCCCTTTAATACGTCGAGTTGCGAGTGTTTGTTATTTGTGTGCAGGTGTCGTTCATGTAGTGTTGCATGGTTCTCCTACTGGTTCAATAACCTTGGTCTCATCACTTAGGGAAATAGCTATCGTCACTGTGCTGCATCATCCCTTCCTCTTTGGGGAAATACCGACGTAGTTCTAGCAGACATCAGGTACGACCGTGTCTCTCTGAAATGAAAAAACAACATTTTTTGTTTCTTTTTTTCTTGGGTGAGAGGCACGGTCGTGCCTCTCACAAACGAAAAAAACGCGTTTTCTGTTTTTTCCTTCCGCGAGAGGCATGGTTGTGCTTTCGTGAGAGGCGTGCCTCTCGGAAGTGGGGAAATAACGTCTTCCGAAAGAGGCACGGTTTATCTTCTGCGAGATGCACAGTTGTGCTTACGCCTGAGGCACGGTCGTGCCTCTTTCGGAAAGGAAAAAACATGTGCTCCCGGTTCGGTTTTTCTGTCCCGTTTTTCCGTCTGGTTTTTTTCATGGAAAAAGTTCATCCAAACCTATCAACACGGGATCTAATTTTGAAGATCTTGCCGTGAGGAATTCAGTGGTGAAAACGATGTGAGATTTGGATGCACGATTTAAGAGATAAAACATTTTGAATAAATAGATATACGACGAAAGGGAAACTCCCAGGTTGCGACAAGTGGCATGTATGCAGTGTGCCAATTATCGCAACCTGAGGAGGTCGGAGTGACCTTTGGAAGGAGTACTCGTTAATTAGTGATTTCGGACGTGAACGGGTATTCGGCTCGGGATCGTGAACTGGAACTGACTAGGGCTAGGGATCGTCCGCTACACGTTGTCCCAGGTTTTCCATTGATACGTGATTGAGGGCCGGCAACTTGGCTCGCGATATCCTCCCTCTTACTGGTGATAGCTATGGCGGGTCGTGGGAACGGGCCGCCGTCAGGCAACCCACGACCACCACCTGAGAACACGGCAACATCACCATCGGCAGCTGCAGCAGGTGCCTGGCAACCAGAGGGGTCGGCGGTTGCGTGCAACCCCCAGGCAACGACAGCTGTGCGTATTGCCCCGGTGCCAGCAGCGGCTGTTCAGCAACAGCACCCCCCCATGATGCGCGAGCAGTTCCATGATTATGGCATGATGCGGGGTGGATTTCAAGCTTGAGGATTCTTCGGCGGCACCTGGGCCAGGTTAGACCGCTACGACCATGGTTAGGGCGGCAGGCAATGGGGTTCATACGGGTATAGAGCATATGGAGCTGGCACATATTGTGGTTAGTCGTCTAATGCAGACATGAAGCCGGCAACCGATGGCATAGAGGTTGGAGATGTGAGTTCATCGCTCCTCCAGACCACTTTGTCGAGGATGCCTCTGGCCCCAATTATAGGCCAAGAGGCGGATACCGCACTTCTGAGGCGAAAGTGGCCGCGTTAGAACATTGGTGGGTCACATACCTCCATGGCGTGATCCACCTCCTCATGTTGATCAGACCAACATGGGGAACACGACATCCACAGTGACTACCTCATCGGCCACAGTTGTCGGATTTCGGGTTCCGACAAAACCCTTGAGGTTTGAACACTGGGGTGCGAACGAAGATTTCTCCCCCTCTAGCCCGCACACATCATGATCTCATGGCCTAGCTCGACGAACCCAAATAAGAAGAGACACAAGCGTTTATACTGGTTCGGGCCACCGATGTGGTGTAACACCCTACTCTAGTGTGGTGTCGTGGATTGCCTCTTGGGATGAGGATGAATAGTTACAAGGGAAGAACAACCTCCTAAGGGGAGGTGTTCTTGTGCTTGATGAGCTTGAGTGGTTGAGGATGATCTCCATTCGTCCCTATGGTGGTGGCTAGTCCTATTTATAGAGGCCCCGGTCCTCTCCCCAAATATTTGAGTGGGAAGGGATCCAACAACGGCCAAATTCGAAGGGAGACAACTAGTACAAGTTATCCTGACTAAAGGTGATCTTCTCCTGCCAAAGGCTCTCGTGGTGACGCTGTCTTGGGCTCCACGGTGACCTCTATCCTGTCGTCCTGCTGGTCTTGGTCTTGTTGCACCGATATGGTAACCTTTGCCTGATGCCTCGGGACTCCTCGCCTACGCTTGCCTCTTTAGCACGAAAGAGGAAACGAGGACACTGCACGCTGGCGCCCGCCTGGCTCCAGCCGTCATGGCTTGCGTCATAGAAACCTCGCGAGGTGTCCCTTGCCTTGATCTCTCCGCCCCTCGCGAGCCCTGCCTGGTGAAGCTGCCCCCGAGGAGGTCTTGTGTTGTCCGCCTCGTGAGGCTTGGCCCGTCGTGAGGGTCTTGAGTGTTTGCTGGTGAAGATGGGCCGTACATGGCTGCTGGTGGAGCTACGCTGCGGGCTGCAGGAAGGCAAGTCTAGGGACCCCCATTCCCAGAACACCGACAGTAGCCCCCGAGCCCAAGGCGCACTCGGACTTGGCTTCAAGGCGAAGCCAAAGGGAAAGTGCAGAGCGCCGCGGGCCCCAGCAGCCTGCGGCCTTGGTTGGCGCATGGTGACTGATTGGACGTGGGCGTCTCTGCTTCCCCACACTGCCTTGGCAACTGCCCGACTTGACGAGTCCTTGCTGCATGCAGAAAAAGATCATTATTACCTTAGATCATGGAGGACGGCGGTTGGCCTCCCCTTGGCTATAAATGGGAAGAGGGGGCGGGGCCCCTGTCACCCATCTCTTCCTTCGCTTCTCCCGCTCCTTCTTCTTCCTCACTTCACTGCTTGCTGCATCGACCATGGCGCCGATATGGAGGTTCTCGACCGTGGAGAAGGGAAAGACTCCCCTTGATGATCCCGAGCCACTTCTGCCGAAGAAGAGGCTGTCCCATCATCGCAACATAGTCGTGAGGCTAGAAGTGTCGCGGCCATGGTACGAGCGGCCACCTCCCGGGTATCCGTTGCCCTTGTACGCCCAAGCTGAGGGCTCCGGAGGGAGGGGCGACGAACGATGCCGCTCACGCCGTGGTGACGCAGGCCGCCGACCCAGGAGTCCATGCTGCGGACTCCTCGCGTGAATTCGTGTTGTGGGCGGCAATGCCTCCACACACTTGGATTCGCTTCCCGTAGTTCTTTGATGCCGAGATGCCGCCGAGGGGCCCCGTCGAGCTTTGGCTGCAGCACGCCGACTGCGATGCCCCGGCGTCTGGGGCGGAGGTTGAAGTCGTCTCCTCCGGGAGGATCTTCATGACTCGTGGCTGGGGCGAGGTCGCTCGAGTCTGCCACGCGGAAGGTGCCCTCATCATCCACTTCGAGTATGGCGGCGTCTCCACGATGTTCTTCAAGGTCTTCGACAAGGAAGGCCGCCGCTTGGAGTGCTGCCCTAAATAGGGTCGCCAGGACAGCGTAGCGGCCAACACCGAGCCGACCGCGGGCATCGCCACCGACTCCTCCAGCAGTGGCGGTGACTCCTGGTTGTCCAGCGATTCTCCCGAGCTTGACGAGACTCCGGAGACAAGCGATGACAGCTACGTGCCCCTGAGCTCTCGCCGCGCTCGGAGCAAGGCCGCAGCGTCCGGCCGCCGCCGTCGCTGATCTGGATGGGGTTGGCGCCGGCCTCCGGAGGCCCACTGTTGATGATGGCGTCGGCGACGCTCGGCGCGTGTAGATAGGGCCCCTAGAAACTTCCTTCTCTTGTTCCCTGCAAGGAATCAAGACGGGCCCCGTGGGGGCATGTAAAGGGTCTGTAATGTCTTTTGTTGATATTGTACTTATTATGAAAATTTGCGGACACATGTCCTGCTAAGGCTCGGTCTCCCCTTTCCAACCCCACGACAGCTTGGTACTCTACGCCGACAGGTCCCAGTCCCTAGGTAGGCTGCAGCCGTCGCTGGTATGCCAGGTCGTGATGCCGTGGTCAAGGCCAGGAGGTGAGCGGCCCGAGGTCCAGTAAGATCTCTTGAGGCGCGATGCTCAAGAGGTCCTCTTTATCCCACAAGCAGCTACCTGAGGATGGGAAAGGGAGGCGACGTTGCCGTAGCAGGGCAGCGAAAGGTGAGGATTTTTTGCCGTAGTGCTGGGTCGATCCAGGCGCAAGACTTATCTTGGCATTCCGGAGCTGGTTCCTCGTGTTGCGCCAGACTTGGCGTCGACCACTGTTGGGTAGCTAGGTTAGGCCCGTGCGAGTCTCCGTCTCTTCTCCATGCTCTTCTGTGTGCTCTGCATCCTCAAGTCCCGGCCCTCGAGCGAGCTCAGCCGCCGCTGGTATGCCAGGTCGTGATGCCGTGGTCAAGGCCAGGGGGTGAGGGCTGGAGAGCCAGTTAGAGCTCCTGAGTCGCGATGCTCAGGAGCCCCCCTTTTAACGCGCAAGCGAATCGCATGGGAGAAGGAGTCCGTGGTACCACCCGCTGTCGTCCTTAGGAGGTCCCTGCAGGTTAGCACGAGGAGGGACATAGATTGCCACGATGATTCTCGGTCTGTCGTAGGCCGCTCTGCAAGAAGGTGAAGGCACTGAGGGTCTGGTGAGGTGACATGCGCGGGCGTGCCGCGAGCCAGAGCTCGACCGCTCAGATTTATTAGCGTTGCAGGGGCGGACCCGAGCACAAGCGCCCTACCGGCATGAGAGGTTCCCGTGGCGGGCGATAATCAAGCAGGCGACGACGATAGGTAGCTTATGCATGGAAAGCAAACTAGCTTAGGTAAATGCAAGAACGATACCTGCTACTGGGTTGGACCCGAGAGGCTTGGGGATGATGCAGCCCGAGGGGCGCCCCCAGTAGAGTAAACTAAAGACGTAAAAGGACACATGCCGCAGGAACAGACCCATGCGGCCTGGGAATGATGCAGCCCAAGGGGCTCTCCCAGCTAAATAAACTTGGAAAATGTCACATGGTTTGGTTGTCGAAGGAGTGTTGGGGTAGCTGAAGGCGTGCGCTGAAGAAGTCGCTCCTCATGAGCCGTCGAGGCCCAGAGCCTCGGGAGGCTCTGGAGGCTCAGGTGGCCTCCTGAGGACCGTCTTCATCTCCGCCAGGACTGTGTGATGCCTGACCTCCTGAAATGCCAGGATGCTTCACAGGTTGCGTTGGAAGGCGGCTGCTACGCTCGGCAGGCCGAACGGCATGCGCACGTAGCTGTGAGGTGGACCCTCACACCGACCAGCACACGAAGGCCAGAAGTGCTCCTGAGATGCGGCCCTGTTGAGCCCTGGGTTGACGATGCAGACGCGCAGCTCACCATCCACGCCTGGATGGGGAGCAGCACCAGGTGGGTGGCGGTCGCCGCGCATGGCTCTTGCATCCTGCATCTCCTGAATGGTCTTGACGGTGAACTCCTGAGCATCGGGCGCTCCTCGCCCGGTGCCCTCCTGAGGGAAACATGCCGTGAAGCACGCCTCAACTGGTGCCCGAGCGCCTCCCTCATGATGCTGGGTAGGTCTGAGGCCCTTCAGAAGAGAGCTCCCGAGCCCTGCCCGAGGAGGGCGCCGGGCACGCCTCCCTCTGAGAGGGAGGGAGGCGCCCCAGGCACAGGCGCCGATCCTGGGGTGGCGTCGCTGGAGGCGCCGCTCCCTTGAGGCACAGTGCGGAGTAGCTGCTTCTTCTTCTTGTCGCTGGCCTCAGGAGGGTACTGCACATACGCGCTGCCAGGGTCCCCAGCTGCAGCAGATTGGAAGGCGTGCTCGAGGGAGCACACCACGTCTCTTTCTTTGTAGGGAACTGTGATTATTCTGCCACTTCCCGACATCTTAAGGACGTTGTAGCCATGGTGGGTGACTACCATGAATTTGGCTAGTGTTGGGTACCCGAGGATGGCATTGTACGGTAGGCGGATGTGGGCGACGTCGAAGTCGACAAGCTCGGTGTGGCAGTTGTCGCGCTGGCCGAAGGTGACAGGGAGAACCTGCCCTGTCGGGGTGGTGGAGCCGTCAGTCACTCCTGAGAAAGGCTTGGTGGGCTGGAGCTGATCGTATGTCACTTGAAGGTTGTTGAACGTCTCGACGGACAGGACATTGAGCCCTGCGCCGCCGTCGATGAGGGTCTTGGTGACTTGGATATTGCTGATGACGGGTGAACAGAGCATCAGGAGAACGCCGACGGTTGCCACGCATTTGAGATGGTACGCCGAGCTAAAGGTGATGGCGTACTTGGACCATCTGAGCGGGCGCGTGGCCTCGAGCTTGGGGAGGGCTGCATTCACCTCGCGAGAGAACTGCTTGAAGATGCGCTAGGAAGCTGGGGCCTGAGCGCCACCCAAGATGCAGGCGACGGTGCGCGGCTCCTGGAAGCCCCCAGCCCATTCGTCATGTTGGTGGAAATCGTTCCTCCTTGGTGGTGGCGGTAGCGGAGGGAGACCAGGGTTGCCCCAAGGACGGTCCTCGCGAGGCTGGTCCCTCCAGGCGCCCTCACGAGGCTGGTCCTGCCAACGGTCCTCGCGAGGCTGGTCGCGCCACTCCTGGCGAGGCACGCGGTCGTCCCAACGTCCTCCACCTCGTCCACCTCCTCGGCCATAGCCCCGGTCATTGCGCTCGAGGCGTCGACCGAAGCATCCATCTCGAATGGCCCTGAGCTCTTGACAATCGTTGGTGTTGTGGCTGCGCATGTTGTGGAAGGCGCAGAACGTATGGCTGCCCTTGGACGACTCGGGAAGGTCTCGACCGTGCTTTGTGTCTGGCTCTGCCGCGAGTACGGCCACCCCCTTGTGCTTCACGTCCTTGACCTTGGCCTTCTTCTCCTATGGATCCGCAGCAAGGAGCTCGAGGAGGGAGAGACGCCCCTTCTCAGCTCTTGCACACTTGGTTGCTATGTTGAACAGCTCCAAAGTCATGCACAACTCCTCATGGATGGCGAGCTCCTCCTTCATCTTGATGTCGCAGACGCCATTGGAAAACACTGAGATAATGGCCTCGTCCGTCACCTTGGGGATCTTGAGGCGCACACTGTTGAAGCGCTGGATGTACTTCTGCAGGATCTCTCCCGACAAGTGCTTGATGCGGCGCAGGTCACCCGCGGCCGGGGGCGGTCGCGAGTGCCCTGGAAGTTGGCGATGAAGTGGTCGTGCATCTCATCCCAGGAGGAGATCGAGCCCGGGGGCAGGTTCGAGAGCCATGAGCGGGCGCCGTCCTTGAGAGCCATGGGGAACCAGTTCACCATGACCTTTTCATCGCCGTTGGACGCCTCGATGCTCAGCTCGAAGAGCTGCAAGAACTCCGTAGGGTCGGGGGTGCCGTCGTAGCGAGGAGGCAGATCCGGCTTGAACTTGCCTGGCCAGACGATGCTACGCAGCTCAGGAGTGAAGGCGCAGTAGCCTGTCGTGGCCACCGGGGCCCGTCGTGGAGGTGGAGCTTGATCTTGGTGTCCCCGCGCCGGCACGACAAGTGGCGCATGTCCCTGACGCGGCAAGGGATCCTGACGTGGCGGTGCCGGGAGCGGCGAAACGTTTTCTTGTGGACGGGGGACCTCTTGGCAGCTTCTTTCTTCGTGCGCAGGCACACGATGCGGTGGATCACGCCGCAGGACCGCACATCTTGGAACGAGGACACTGTCTTGACGCGAAGGGGGCGGAGGCGCTCCATGAGCCGCGTGTCTCGGCGCGAGGGCGCCGTCTTGATGCGGAGGGGGCGGAGGCGCTCCGTGAGCCACATCGCCCGCAGCCTGTGGCGGGCGAGGCAGTGAGAGGGATGGTGCAGGAGAGCCCCCAGTGGCGCTGGCGAGCTCAGCGATGCGGTCCAACCAGTCCTCGTAGAGGTCGTCGACCGGGTGGTAACGCAGGAGCTCGCCTGCCATGAGCAGCGCAGCCTGCACGTCTTTGGGTGCGCGGCGAGCGTGAGACGATGAGCCGGCCGGAGTCAGCGACGGGGTGGCGGTGCGGCCGTCTCGCCGCATGGAGCGGTGCAGTGAGGAGGCTTGCTGCTCGTTTGCCGCTGGGCCGGTAGCGGCGTTGGCGGCGGGTGACGGAGAACGATGGGGAGGCCCGATGATAGGGGCTGTCTGAGCGATACGGGTGGCGAGAGCGGCCCGACGCTCGGCGCGGGCTCGACACGCGTGTGACATGGATGCGGTGGAGCGGTGTGATACGTCTCCATCGTATCTACTTTTCCAAACACTTTTGCCCTTGTTTCGGACTCTAACTTGCATGATTTGAATGGAACTAACCCGGACTGACGCTGTTTTCAGCAGAATTGCTATGGTGTTATTTATGTGCAGAAACAAAAGTTCTCGGAATGACCTGAAACTTCACGGAACAACTTTTCAGAAATAATAAAAAATCCTTGCAAAAGATGAAGGCCAGGGTGCCCACCACCTGTCCACGAGGGTGGGGGGCATGCCCCCCCTACCTCGTGGCCCCCTGGAGCTCCTCCGACCTCAACTCCAACTCTATATATTTGGTTTTGGGGAGAAAAAAAATCAGAGAGAAGGATTCATCACGTTTTACGATACGAAGCCGCCACCAAGCCCTAAAACCTCTTGGGAGGGCTGATCTGGAGTCCGTTCGGGGCTCCGGAGAGGGGAATCCTTCGTCATCGTCATCATCAACCATCCTCCATCACCAATTTCATGATGCTCACCGCCGTGCGTGAGTAATTCCATCGTTGGCTTGCTGGAAGGTGATGGGTTGGATGGGATCTATCATGTAATCGAGTTAGTTTTGTTAGGGTTTGATCCCTAGTATCCACTATGTTCTGAGATTGATGTTGCTATGACTTTGCTATGCTTAATGCTTGTCACTAGGGCTCGAGTGCCATGATTTTAGATCTGAACCTATTATGTTTTCATCAATATATGAGAGTTCTTGATCCTATCTTGCAAGTCTATAGTCACCTATTATGTGTTATGTTCCGTTAACCCCGAAGTGACAATAATCGGGATACTTACCGGTGATGACCGTAGTTTGAGGAGTTCATGTATTCACTATGTGCTAATGCTTTGTTCCGGCACTCTATTAAAAGGAGGCCTTAATATCCCTTAGTTTCCGCTAGGACCCCGCTGCCACGAGAGGGTAGGACAAAAGATGGCATGCAAGTTCTTTTCTATAAGCACGTATGACTATATTCGGAATACATGCCTACATTACATTGATGAACTGGAGCTAGTTCTGTGTCACCCTAGGTTATGATTGTTACATGATGAACCGCATCCAGCATAATTCTCCATCACCGATCCTTTGCCTACGAGCTTTCCATATATTATTCTTCGCTTATTTACTTTTCCGTTGCTATTGCTATCATCACTACAAAATACCGAAACACTACTTTTGCTACTGTTACCTTTTGCTACCATTACCACTACTATCATATTACTTTGCTACTAAATACTTTGCTGCAGATACTAAGTTTCCAGGTGTGGTTGAATTGACAACTCAGCTGCTAATACTTGAGAATATTCTTTGGCTCCCCTTGTGTCGAATCAATAAATTTGGGTTGAATACTCTACCCTCAAAAACTGTTGCGATCCCCTATACTTGTGGGTTATCAAGACTATTTTCTGGCGCCGTTGCCGGATAGCATAGCTCTATTCTTTGAGTCACTTGGGATTTTATATCTGCTTATCATTATGAAGAACTTGAAAGATCCAAGAACCAATATTTATCCCTCAACTACGAGGGGAGGTAAGGAACTACCATCTTGCTCTGCACTTGATTCACCTTCTATTTTGAGTAAGCTTGCGACACCTAAACCTGCTTCTGCTATTCGTTCTGATATGTCGGATGTTATTGATGATGCCACTTCTTCTATGCATGATACTTATGATGAAACTACTTCTGTGCTTGATACTACTATGCCACTTGGCGAATTTCTTGATGAACAACTTGCTAGGGTTAGAGAGAGTGAAAATATTGAATATGATAATACTGATGAAAGTGATGATGAAGACTTGCCTGTTATTCCTGAGGGTTATGTTTTTGATAAAGAAGCTTCTTTAGCTATTTTAGCTTGCAAAGATAGATACGAGCTCAAGAGGTTATTAGCTAAATGGAAGCAACAATCTCTTAATGCTATAATGAAACCTGACCCTGCTTTTGCTACTTCACCTATCTGTGTTACTGATAAGGATTATGAATTCTCTGTTGATCCTGATATAATTACTTTGGTTGAATCTGATCCTTTTCATGGCTATGAATCTGAAACTGTTGCGGCACATCTTACTAAATTAAATGATATAGCCACCCTGTTCACTAATGATGAGAGAACTCGCTACTTTTATATCCTTAAAATATTTCCGTTCTCATTAAAGGGTGATGCTAAGATATGGTTTAATTCTCTTGATCCTAGTTGTGTGTGTAGTCCCCAGGATATGATTTATTACTTCTCTGCTAAATATTTCCCTGCTCATAAGAAACAAGCTGCTTTAAGGGATATATATAATTTTGTGCAAATTGACAAAGAGAGTCTCCCACAAGCTTGGGGAGGCTTCTCAAGTTACTTAATGCTTTGCCTGATCATCCTCTTAAGAAAAATGAAATACTTGATATCTTTTATAATGGACTAATCGATGCTTCCAGAGATTACCTAGATAGTTGTGCTGGTTCTGTTTTCAGGGAAAGAACACCGGATGAAGCTGAAATTCTATTGAATAATATGTTGACAAATGAAAATAATTGGACACTTCCTGAGCCTATTCCTAAACCAACTCCGAAGAAGAGGGGTATTCTATTTCTTAGTCCTGAAGATATGCAAGAGGCAAAGAAATCTATGAAAGAAAAAGGTATTAAAGCTGAAGAGGTTAAGAATTTACCTCCTATTGAAGAAATACACAGTCTTAATTTACCGCCTGTTGAAGAAACATATGATCTTAATCCTTCACCTGTTGAAGAAACTCATGGTCTTGATAACCCGACACTGGTAGTAAAGGTAAATTCTCTCTATAGATATGATAAAGCTGAAATCCCATTTACTAAGATTGCTAGCCCATGCTTAGATGAGTTTGATAAATTTATGGCTAAGCAAGAAGACTTCAATGCTTATTTTGGTAGAAAATTGAAATACATTTCAAATATGCTTGAACACTTGGGTGATTATATGGCTAATGTTAAAGGTGAACTTAAACTTATTAGTAAACATGCTTCTATGGTTACCACTCAAGTAGAACAAGTACTTAAAGCTCAAAATGATTTGCTCAATGAATTGAATAGTAAGAATAATTATAATGCTGTTAGAGTTATGACTAGAGGTGGTAGAATGACTCAGGAACCTCTGTATCCTGAAGGCCATCCTAAGAGAATTGATCAAGATTCTCAGAGAAATAATGTGGATGCACCTAGTCCTTCTAATAGGAAGAAAAAGAAAAATGATAGGACTTTGCATGCTTCTAGTGAACCTATTACTGAAACACCTAAGAATCCAAATGATATTTCTATCTCTGATGCTGAAACACAATCTGGTAATGAACCTGAAACTAGTGATAATGTTAATGATAATGTTCATGATGAGGCTCAACCTAGTAATGATAATGATATAGAAATTGAACCTGCTGTTGATCTTGATAACCCACAATCAAAGAATCAACGTTATGATAAGAAAGACTTTTTTGCTAGGAAACACGGTAAGGAAAGAGAGCCTTGGGTTCAGAAACCCATGCCTTTTCCTCCCAAACCATCCAAGAGTAAGGATGATGAGGATTTTGAGCGCTTTGCTGAAATGATTAGACCTATCTTTTTGCGTATGCGATTAACTGATATGCTTAAAATGAATCCTTATGCTAAGTACATGAAAGAAATTGTTACTAATAAAAGAAAGATACCAGAAGCTGAAATTTCCACCATGCTTGCTAATTATACTTTTAAGGGTGGAATACCAAAAAAACTTGGAGATCCAGGAGTACCCACTATACCATGCTCCATTAAAAGAAACTAAGTTAAAAATGCTTTATGTGATCTTGGAGCCGATGTTAGTGTTATACCTCTCTCTTTATATCGTAGACTTGATTTGAATAAGTTAACACCTACTGAAATATTTTTGCAAATGGCTGATAAATCAACTGCTATACCTGTCGGCATTTGTGAGGATGTGCCTGTTGTAGTTGCAAACGTTACTATTTTAACGGACTTTGTTATTATTGATATTCCCGAGGACGATAGTATGTCTATTATTCTTGGAAGACCCTTTTTGAATACTGCAAGGGATGTTATTGATTGCACTAAAGGCAATGTCACTTTTCATGTTAATGGTAATGAGCATACGGTACACTTTCCGAGGAAACAACCTCAAGTTCATAGTATCAACTCTATTGGAAAAATTCCATCGATTATATTTGGAGGTTTTGAATTTCCTCTTCCTACTGTTAAGAAGAAATATGATATTCTTATTATTGGGGATGTGCATATCCCCGTTGAGGTAACATAGTGTTGTTCGAAATTTCTCTGGTTCCATGTTATTCGGAATGAGTTCGTTAACAAGACTTGATCAACCTTGTTAGTGGATTCCTTTTGATGAGCATGAGACGGATGAAACTAGAAGGCACAACCTTCTATACCCTCCTTTTACTTTCTGTTATTTATATTAAATAAAACAAAAATAGTATTTTTTTGTCTGTTATGTGATTATCCGTGCAATATAAAAATACCCCGAAAATAAAAGTTCTACAAATGCCCTGAAATTTAAATATGTTTTTTCGAGAATATTTGAGAATATTTGGCACTGAGAACACAATGGGGGGGGGGTCATCCACCTGGCCACGAGGGTGGAGGGCGCGCCCCCTGCCTCGTGGGCCCACGGTGGCCCTCCTCCACTTATCCTTGCACCCACACACTTCTTCTTCCTCCCACAAACACGAATATCTAGCTCAAACCCGAGTCCAAGCTCATTTTTCTGCCATTTTCGATCTCCTTGCTCAAAGCACCTCTCACAAAACTTCTTGGGGAGATTGTTCCTTGGTATGTGACTCCTCCATTGGTCCAATTAGTTTTTGTTCTAGTGCTTTATTCATTGCAAATTTATGCTGCCTAGGTGACCATGTTCTTGAGCTTGCATGTCAAATTTATATGGTCAAAAGTAGTTTTGATGCATGATATAGGCTCTAGGCACTTGTAGGAGTAGTTGCTATCAATATTATTGAGTTTGGTTTACTTTTACTTTGAAGTTACTAAAAATTTCAGAATTTTTCAGAAAATAATGAAGAGACTTCTGAGGGGCTCATCGAGCCGAAGCTCGAAGGAAAAGGCACAGAAGCCCAAATATGATTTGCCTCGCACCGCGGAGGTTCGGTCTTGTGAATGGCCTTCCGATGATTTCTTGAGAGCAGCCGAGATTTATGAAGATTTTTATGAATTGGCTGAGAATGCAGGCCTCACCGCTTTCGTCCACGACCAACGCGATCAGTATCTCTTACTAACAAATATCTTTGTGCAAAACTTTCATTTCCATTCTAGGAGCTCACCACCTATGGTGGAGTTTTATTTATATGATGAGCATGAGGAGATGTCACTTTATGATTTTTGTCGGGTTTGTTTGGTCCCTTTCGAGGGCACGACAGAGGAACCACATTGCAGCGATGTGGATGGGTTTATTGATACCATCACTATAGGGGAAACGAGGAAGGTTTCCGATGCATGAATCACTAGCATACATTTTCCTGTTTTACGCTATTTTGCAATATTTGCTAGTCATTGCTTAATTGGTCACGGAAACTATGGAAACCTTAGTGTTCCTGATATTATTATTTTGTTCCATAGTTTATTCAGTGATAACTCTGTTAGTATGGGCGTATTATTGCTAAACGGTTAAGTATGAACCGTACCAAGGGGCCCATCTTTGGAGGCATCTATGCTTCACGCCTAGCTGCTCATTTTAACATACCTATTAGGCATTATGAGAAGGAAGAAAAATTGCTGCCAAGTGTTTACTTAGATTATAAGAGTATGGTAGCACACGATTTTATTGTTAAGAATAGGGAAGGGGAGCTTAAATACAAATTGTTCTTTGATAAACATCATCCTGAGACTATTACCTTGCCTGCTCCTTCCTTGTTTGATTTATCTGCAGGCCAGTACCTTGTTCCGTTAGAGGCTATTCACGCCTATCGGAACCCTACATCAGCCATAGAGCCAGAGCCGGAACCACAAGTTGATCCTCCACGACAGTCTAATTACCAGTGGGATCCGGAGATGATTGCCAACCAGTGGCAATCAGAGTCTTTTTCTTCGCAGTACGACCCCAACTATTATTATGGATATCCCCCAGGCCAGCCATGGCCATAGATCTTATATGCATTATTGTTGATCTGACAAAAGAGCTCATATTGCCTCGTCTTCTCCTGTTTATTGAATGCTTGCAGATTCCAGCTTAGTCCAATGCACTTGCACTATTATTATTCACATCGTTCAGTCATGCAAGTGAAAGGCAATTATGACGATATATGATGGACTGACTGAGATGAGAAAAGCTGGTATGAACTCAACCTCTCTTGTTTTTGTAAATATGATTAGTTCATCGTTCCCGATTCAGCCTATTATGAACAAACATGTTTGCAATGACAACTAGAGATCATAGTTTCTTATGCCATGCTTGATTACCTAGGAGCTTATAATGGTTTACCTTGCGTGCCAACATGCTATTAAAATGGTTGTGATGTGGTATGATAGGGTGGTATCCTCCTCTGAATGATTTAAGTGACTTGACTTGGCGCATGTTCACGCATGTAGTTGAAACAAAATCAACATAGCCTTCACAATATTTATGTTCATGGTGGATTATATCCTACTCATTCTTGCATTCGGTGTTGATTAATTTTAATGCATGTTCATGACTATTATCGCTCTCTAGCTAGTCCCTTCCTAGTCTTTTGCTAGCCTTCACCTGTACTAAGCGGGAATACTGCTTGTGCATCCAACTCCATAAACCCCAAAGTTATTCCATATGAGTCCACCATACCTACCTATATACGGTATCTACCTGCCGTTCCAAGTAAATTTGTATGTGCCAAACTCTAAACCTTCAAATAAATATCCTATTTTGTATGTTCGAATAGCTCATGTATCAACTAGGGCTGTCTGTATATTCCATGTTAGGCTGGTTATTCTCAAGAGGAGTGGACTCCGCTCCTCACTCACGAGAAAATGGCTGGTCACCGGGATGCCCAGTCCCATGCTTTATGCAAACTAAATCAAAATAATTGCAAACAAAACTCCCCCTAGGACTCTTGTTAGTTGGAGGCACTCGTTGTTTCGAGCAAGCCATGGATTGATGCTTGTTGGTGGAAGGGGGAGTATAAACTTTACCATTCTGTTTGGGAACCGCCTATAATGTGTGTAGCATGGAAGATATCGCCATCTCTTGGTTGTTATGTTGACAATGAAAGTATACCGCTCAAAATACTATTCATCTCTATTTCAAAACCGAGCTCTGGCATCTCTACAAATCCCCGCTTCCCTCTGCGAAGGGCCTATCTATTTACTCTCATGTTCAGTCATCATCCTCTTATTAAAAAAGCACCAGTTGGAGAGCATCACTGTCATTTGCCTTCATTACTATTAGTTTACATTGAGTATGACTTGACTGGTTCTCTTTTACCATGAATTACAATGTCTAGTCAGTCCTTGATCTTTAAAGGTGCTCTTCATTTATGTTTTGCGGTCTCAGAAAGGGCTAGCGAGATACCATCTTGTTATATCATATTATGATTGTTTTGAGAAAGTGTTGTCATCCGAGATTTATTATTATTGCTCGCTAGTTGATTATGCTATTGATATGAGTAAACTTGATACCTAAGCATTATTATGAATGTGGTTAGTCATAATCTTTGCTGAAAACATGAATGCTGGCTTTACATATTTACAACAACAAGAGCAAACAGAGTTTGTAAAAGTTTTTCATTATCACTTTCAGTTTATCAACTGAATTGCTTGAGGACAAGCAAAGGTTTAAGCTTGGGGGAGTTGATACGTCTCCGTCGTATCTATTTTTCCAAACACTTTTACCCTTGTTTTGGACTCTAACTTGCATGATTTGAATGGAACTAACCCGGACTGACGCTGTTTTCAGCAGAATTGCTATGGTGTTATTTATGTGCAGAAACAAAAGTTCTTGGAATGACCTGAAACTTCACGGAACAACTTTTCATAAATAATAAAAAATCCTTGCAAAAGATGAAGGCCAGGGGTCCCACCACCTGTCCACAAGGGTGGGGGGCGCACCTGCCCCCTAGGGCGCGCCCCCCTACCTCGCGGGCCCCCTGGAGCTCTTCCGACCTCAACTCCAACTCTATATATTTGGTTTCGGGGAGAAAAAAAATCAGAGAGAAGGATTCATCGCGTTTTATGATACGGAGCCACCACCAAGCCCTAAAACCTCTCGGGAGGGCTGATCTGGAGTCCGTTCGGGGATCCGAAGAGGGGAATCCGTCGCCATCGTCATCATCAACCATCCTCCATCACCAATTTCATGATGCTCACCGCCGTCCATGAGTAATTCCATCGTAGGCTTGCTGGACGGTGATGGGTTGGATGGGATCTATCATGTAATCGAGTTAGTTTTGTTAGGGTTTGATCCCTAGTATCCACTATGTTCTGAGATCAATGTTGCTATGACTTTGCTATGCTTAATGCTTGTCACTAGGGCCCGAGTGCCATGATTTTAGATCTGAACCTATTATGTTTTCATCAATATATGAGAGTTATTGATCCTATCTTGCAAGTCTATAGTCACCTATTATGTGTTATGTTCCGTTAACCCCGAAGTGACAATAATCGGGATACTTACCGGTGATGACCGTAGTTTGAGGAGTTCATGTATTCACTATGTGCTAATGCTTTGTTCTGGTACTCTATTAAAAGGAGGCCTTAATATCCCTTAGTTTCCGCTAGGACCCCGCTGCCACAGGAGGGTAGGACAAAAGATGTCATGCAAGTTCTTTTCCATAAGCACGTATGACTATATTCGGAATACATGCCTACATTACATTGATGAACTGGAGCTAGTTCTGTGTCACCCTAGGTTATGATTGTCACATGATGAACCACATCTGGCATAATTCTCCATCACCGATCCATTGCCTACGAGCTTTCCATATATTGTTCTTCACTTATTTACTTTTCCGTTGTTATTGTTATCATCACTACAAAATACCAAAAACACTACTTTTGCTACCGTTACCTTTTGCTACCATTACCACTACTATCATATTACTTTGCTACTAAATACTTTGCTGCAAATACTAAGTTTCCAGGTGTGGTTGAATTGACAACTCAGCTGCTAATACTTGAGAATATTCTTTGGCTCCCCTTGTGTTGATCAATAAATTTGGGTTGAATACTCTACCCTCGAAAACTGTTGCGATCCCCTATACTTGTGGGTTATCACGGCGGAACATGGGTCAACAGAAGGAAAGCTTCAGTGCACCCCTACCTGGCGTGCCAAATGTTGGATTTCGGGTTCCGGCAAAACCCTTGAGGTTCGAACACTAGGGTGCGCACGAAGATCTCTCCCCCTCTAGCTCGCACACATCATGATCTCACGGCCTAGCTCGACGAACCCAAAGAACAAGAGACACAAGAGTTTATACTGGTTCGGGCCACCGATGTGGTGTAACACCCTACTCCAGTGTGGTGTGGTGGATTGCCTCTTGGGCTGAGGATGAACAGTTACAAGGGAAGAATAGCCTCCTAAGGAGAGGTGTTCTTGTGCTTGGTGAGCTTGAGTGGTTGAGGATGATCTCCATCTGTCCCTATGGTGGTGGCTAGTCCTATTTATAGAGGCCCCGGTCCTCTCCCCAAATATTGAGCGGGAAGGGATCCAACAACGGCCAAAATCGAAGGGAGACAACTAGTACAAGTTATCCTGACTAAAGGTGGTCTTCGCCTGCCAAAGGCTCTGGTGGTGACGCCGTCTTGGGTTCCACGGTGACCTCCGTCCTGCCGTCCTGCTGGTCTTGGTCTCGTTGCACCGATATGGTAACCTTTGCCTGATGCCTCAGGACTCCTCGCCTACGCTTGCCTCTTTAGCACCAAAGAGGAAATGAGGACACTGCGCGCTGGCGCCCGCTTGGCTCCAGTCGTCATGGCTTGTGTCACAGAAACCTCGCGAGGTGTCCCTTGCCTTCATCTCTCCGCCCCTCGCGAGCTACCTGATGAAGCTGCCCCCGAGGAGGTCTTGTGTCGTCCGCCTCGCGAGGCTTGGCCCCTCACGAGGGTCTTGAGTGTTTGCTGGTGAACATGGGCCGTACAGGGCTGCTGGTGGAGCCATGCCGCGGCCCGCAGGCAGGCAAGTCTGGGGACCCCCGTTCCCAAAACACCGACAACAATGGCGCCCATGATGACTGGTAGTGGGTCGCTACCTGAGGAGGCACATGCTGTGGTGAGTGATAGCCTGCAAGTGCATAGGGTTTAGTTGTAGCCTTTTTGAAGTAAGAGTACGATCCCACAAGGAGCACAAGAATCAGTCTGGCCCTTTGCAAGGTGCAAAAGATATGCCTATAAATTGTAAGAGATCCAGAACAGTAATAATAATAAGGTTGCAAGTGTAAAGGTGAATAGATAAGTTGAAACAAATGACAAGTAAAATGACTAGACTTGAGACAAATGATTAAAAGAGTTCCTAGGGGTCTGGAATCCCCACTAGTTTGCATCTACGGCGGTGCCTAAGCACAAAGCTATTTTGGATTCCTAAGCCACTTTACATGTTTCAATTTTTGGGCGGAGCCGATACAAATATGTTTATACTCGTGGTATCTCCGTATCCCATACGCCACCATCGTTCTTCTGCACTCCGGTCATCAAACTATGATTAAGGGGAAAGAGGTCCCCATGGACATAGCCATAGTGGCCTCCTTTCTACTCCCAGTTGCAACTATCCGTTACGAAGGGAGAAGGGGCATGTCACGTCACCCAACTCCACAACCACACAGTTAGCCAACAGTAATAACCTTCCCTCCAGAATCAGCATACGTTGGGTGGTCGACTTCACCCAACGTCAAGAAGATTATCAACATAAACATGCAAAGAGGATATTAAATCCTAATACTAAACATCCTATTACACACTAGGGTTCATCAATACCCTGGGAACAATGGATCCGATCACACATGGAAACAACAATCATCATGGTAACGGTAATGAAATACATGGATGAATTGATCAACCGATACACCAAAGGATCCACTAGGGTTCTTGGTGTTGCAAGTAATAAGGATGTGGGTGATGATGATGATGATGAAGACGGTGATGATGGTGAATGTGTTCCCCTCGCGATGAGAGGTATCCCCTCCTTCTCCTTTTGGTTGACCCTCCTGCGGATGGGCTCCGGTGGCAAGGGTTCTACCTTTGGTATGAGTTTCCATAGTCTTTGTAGGTCTCATTGTTGGTGTCAAAACCGGCGGATCTCGGGTAGGGGGTCCCGAACTGTGCGTCTAAGGTTGATGGTAACAGGAGACATGAGACACGATGTTTACCCAGGTCCCGGCCCTCTCTATGGAGGTAATACCCTCCTTCCTACTTGATTGATCTTAATGAATATGAGTATTACAAGAGTTGATCTACCTCGAGATCGTAATGGCTAAAACCCTAGAAGTCTAGCCTATATGATTATGATGGTCTCTACGGACTAAACCCTCCAGTTTATATAGACACCGGAGGGGACTAGGGTTATACAAAGTCGGTTAAAGAGAAAGGAATCTTCATATCTGAACACCAAGCTTGCCATCCACGCCAAGGAGAGTCCATCCGAACATGGGTGAAAGTCTTTAGTCTTGTATCTTCATAGCCCATCAGTCCGGCCCATGTCCAACAGGCCGGACGCCCGAGGACCCCTTAGTCCAGGACTGCCTCAGTTGCCCCCGAACCAGTCTTTCAATGACGACGTGTTCAGCGCGCAGATTGTCTTCGACATTGCAAGGCGGGTTCCTCCTTCGATTACTTCAAAGTCCCTGACTTAAAGAGCAATATTCGGCTTTCCATTTAATGTCATGCCCATCGCCTTCCACGCCTTCCTAAATTCAGCTTCCACATATCGAGCGAATACAAGAGGTCGGGGTATTTTTGCACATATCACCCTGACCATACAAGAAATACCCCTATTTAAAGAGATTAGATCTCAGATCCATTCCACACCCTGCGAAAAAAATCTTCAGAGCTCGCTAGGAGGAACCACTCCAACATGGCTAGCGCTCCCAGCTCTTCCTCTCGTCTCCACGGCTCCGAAAAAGGTTATTGGGAGAGATGTTTCGTATCTCACGGTCAGCTGACGAAGCTGCAAAAACAGGGCTTTCTCCCCCCCCATGGATCTAGTCCCCGTCCGAGCAGGATCGACGTCCTTCAATGGCGGGGTTCAGGCGGAGAATTTCCCCAATCCATCCAGGGGGGAACGAGTGTGCTTCATTCCCTACTTGCTAAGAGGCGTCGGATTTCCAATCCACCCATTCCTCCGAGGACTTCTGGAGTATTATGGCCTCCAACTGCACAATTTTACTCCTACCTCCATCCCGCACATTGTGGGTTACGTTGCTCTTTGTGAGCTATTCCTGGGCTATGAGTCCCATTTTGAATTATGCAGGAAACTGTTCTGCCTCGTCCCTCGTAACCAAGGGGGATCAATATTCAAAGTGGGAGGAGCCGAGGTATGGCGCATCGCCGGGACCAGATGCCTGTCCGGCACGCTGAAGAAGGCTTCCAAAGAGTGGCCTTCTAAATGGTTCTATATTGACGACGTCGCTCTTCCTGACCTGGTCCGAATGGGTCTCCCCGAATTTTCAAGTGCTCCGTTGAAGAAACGCCACAGCTGGCGCCCTTGAAGCCTCGAGGAGGAGGATAGCGCGGAAGTCAGTCAGTTGATGGGCAAGATTAAGACGCTCGTCTAGTCCGAATTATGAATAATCGAGGTAATGGCGATCTCCATAGTGCAGGGGGTCCAACCACTCTAATACAGAGGGCTTCCAATGTGGCACTATAATGGGGAAGATGATGCCTCACGCTGCGGTTGAAAGGGTCTGAAAACCCCCGCCGCTTTGGCCAAAATATTGGCCGAACTTTACAAAGGGGAGAAGGAGGAGTTTACTCGTCTCCAATGTCAAGATGGATTTTCCATGTATAATCCTCCTAGCTGGGTAAGTTCCAATCCCACCATTTACTCAATCCTCTCCCTGAATCATTTCTAATGGATAGTAACCAATCCACTTGCAACAGGAATGGTGGAAGGCTACCGAGGGGATCTATAGCCCCGCCCCCAGCCGGAGGGTCACAACCCGGACCTTGATCCTGGATTCGAAGAAGATCCGGACATATTTTTGGAGCTTGAGAATGGAGTATTCTACCAGACGAGCTATGATGGTACGGAAGTGCCCATCATTGCCGATTATCTGGCCTCCTTCCTGCTTCGCATGTAAGTAATTTTAAGAGACACCTTCTTCGAAAGAGCTTCCTTATTATGCCTCACCCACCACACTATTTCATGCTCCAAAGGGGAGGCGCTCGATGCACAATGCGCACCAGAAGCATCTCTGAGGAGAGTGGTGCCCGCGCCGAGCACCTCTTCAAAGAGAAAGGCAAAGCATAATACAGCAGAACCTTCATCAAAGAGGTAAGGCTTTCTTTTATAAATATGCCTCCTGGCCGCCACATGAAATTGTGACATCATCCACCATATTTTACCAGGAAAAGCATCTGCCGGACTATGTCCGGGGATCCTGTCGGCCATGCTGCTACATCTTGAGCACTGCATTGGTTTTCCCCAAAGAGGAAGGGATGATGCAGCAAAGTAGCGTAAGTATTTCCCTTAGTTTTTGAGAACCAAGGTATCAATCTAGTAGGAGGCTACGCGCGAGTCCCTCGCACCTGCACAAAACAAATAAATCCTCGCAACCAACGCAAATAGGGGTTGTCAATCCCTATAGGGCCACTTACGAGAGTGAGATCTGATAGATATGATAAGATACTATTTTTGGTATTTTTATGATAAAAGATGCAAAGTAAAATAAAGGCAAAGTAAATAGCAAAGGAAATAACTAAGTAGTAGGAGATCAATATGATAAAGATAGACCCGGGGGCCATAGGTTTCACTAATGGCTTCTCTCGAGAGCATAAGTATTCTACGGTGGGTGAACAAATTACTGTTGAGCAATTGACATTATTGAGCATAGTTATAGAATATCTAGGTATGATCATGTATATAGGCATCACATCCGAGACAAGTAGACCGACTCCTGCCTGCATCTACTACTATTACTCCACTCATCGACTGCTATCCAGCATGCATCTAGAGTATTAAGTTAAAAACAGAGTAACGCCTTAAGCAAGATGACATGACGTAGAGGGATAGACTCATGCAATATGAAGAAAACCCCATCTTGTTATCCTTGATGGCAACAATACAATACGTGCCTTGCTGCTCTTACTGTCACCGGGAAAGGACACCGCAAGATTGAACCCAAAGCTAAGCACTTCTCCCATTGCAAGAAAGATCAATCTAGTAGGCCAAACCAAACTGATAATTCGAAGAGACTTGCAAAGATAACCAATCATACATAAAAGAATTCAGAGAGGATTCAAATATTATTCATAGATAGACTTGATCACAAACCCACAATTCATCGATCTCAACAAACACATCGCAAAAAGAAGATTACATCGAATAGTTCTCCACAAGAGAGGGGGAGAACATTGTATTGAGATCCAAAAAAAGAGAAGAAGCCATCTAGCTACTAACTATGGACCCATAGGTCTGAGTTAAACTACTCACACTTCATCGGAGAGGCTATGGTGTTGATGTAGAAGCCCTCCGTGATCGATGCCCCTCCGGCGGAGCTCCGGAACAGGCCCCAAGATGGGATCTCGTGGATACAGAAAGTTACGGCGGTGGAATTAGGGTTTTGGCTCCTGTTCTGATCGTTTGGGGGTACGTGGATATATATAGGAGGAAGGAGTACGTCGGTGGAGCAACAGGGGGCCCACGAGGGTGGAGGGCGCGCCTGGTGGGGGTGGGCGCGCCCCCCTACCTCGTGGCCTCCTGTTTTCTTTCTTGACGTAGGGTCCAAGTCTCTCTGGTCTTATTCATTGAGAAAATCACATTCCCGAAGGTTTCATTCCGTTTGGACTCTGTTTGATATTCCTTTTCTTCGAAACCCTAAAACAGGCAAAAAACAGCAATTCTGGGCTGGGCCTCCGGTTAATAGGTTAGTCCCAAAAATAATATAAAAGTGGATAATAAAGCCCAATAATGTCCAAAACAGTAGATAATATAGCATGGAGCAATCAAAAATTATAGATACGTTGGAGACATATCAAGCATCCCCAAGCTTAATTCCTGCTCGTCCTCGAGTAGGTAAATGATAAAAATAGAATTTTTGATGCGGAGTGCTACTTGGCATAATTTTAATGTAATTCTTCTTAATTGTGGTATGAATATTCAGATCCAAAAGATTCAAGACAAAAGTTCATATTGACATAAAAATAATAATACTTCAAGCATACTAACAAAGCAATTATGTCTTCTCAAAATAACATGGCTAAAGAAAGTTATCCCTACAAAATCATATAGTCTGTCTATGCTCTATCTTCACCTCATAAAATATTTAAATCATGCACACAACCCCGATGACAAGCCAAGCAATTGTTTCATACTTTTGACATTCTCAAAACTTTTTCGATCTTCACGCAATACATGAGCGTGAGCCATGGATATATCACTATAGGTGGAATAGAGTGGTGGTTGTGGAGAAGACAAAAAGGGAGAAGATAGTCTCACATCAACTAGGCGTATCAACAGGCTATGGAGATGCCCATCAACAGATATCAATGTGAGTGAGTAGAGATTGCCATGCAACAGATGCACTAGAGCTATAAGTATATGAAAGCTCAAAAAGAAACTAAGTGGGTGTGCATCCAACTTGCTTGCTCATGAATACCTAGGGCAATTTGAGGAAGCCCATCATTGGAATATACAAGCCAAGTTCTATAATGAAAGATTCCCACTAGTATATGAAAGTGATAACATGAGAGACTCTCTACTATGAAGATCATGGTGCTACTTTGAAGCACAAGTGTGGTAAAAGGATAGTAACATTGCCCCTTCTCGCCTTTTCTCTCATTTTTTTATTTGGGCCTTTTCTCTTTTTATGGCCTCTTTTCTTTCTCTTTTTATTTGGGATTCTTTGGCCTCTTTTATTTATTTTTCGTCCGGAGTCTCATCCCGACTTGTGGGGGAATCATAGTCTCCATCATCCTTTCCTCACTGGGACAATGCTCTAATAATGATGATCATCACACTTTTATTTTTCTTACAACTCAACAATTACAACTCATACTTAGAACAAAATATGACTCTATATGAATGCCTCCGGCGGTGTACCGGGATATGCAATGACTCATGAGTGACATGTATGAGAATTATGAATGGTGGCTTTGCCACAAATACGATCTCGACTACATGATCATGCTAAGCAATATGACAATGATGGAGTGTGTCATAATAAAAGGAATGGTGGAAAGTTGCATGGCAATATATCTAGAAATGGCTATGGAAATGCCATAATAGGTAGGTATGGTGGTTATTTTGAGGAAGGTATATGGTGGGTGTATGATACCGCTAAAAGGTGCGCGGTATTAGAGAGGCTAGCAGAGGTGGAAGGGTGAGAGTGCATATAATCCATGGACTCAATATTAGTCATAAAGAACTCATATACTTATTGCAAAAATCTACAAGTTATCAAAGCAAAGTATTACGCGCACGCTTCTAGGGGGATAGATTGGTAGGAATAGACCATCGCTCGTCCCCGACCACCACTCATAAGGAAGGCAATCAAAAAATAAATCATGCTCCGACTTCATCACATAACAGTTCACCATACGTGCATGCTACGGGAATCACAAACTTCAACACAAGTATTTATCAAATTCACAACTACTCAACTAGCATGACTTTAATATCACCATCTCTATATCTCAAAACAATTATCAAGTATCAAACTTATCATAGTATTCAACACACTCATAAGAAAGTTTTATTATTAATCTTGTGTACCAAGCATATTAGGATTTTAAGCAAATTACCATGCTATTAAGATTCTCAAAATAATCTAAGTGAAGCATGAGAGATCAGTAGTTTCTATAAAACAAATCCACCATAGTGCTCTAAAAGATATAAGTGAATTACTAGAGCAAAATTACATAACTCAAAAAATATAAGCGAAGCACATAGAGTATTCTAACAAATTATAAATCATGTATGGCTCTCTAAAAAGGTGTGTACAGAAATTATGATTGTGGTAAACTAACAAGCAAAGACTAAAATCATACAAGACACTCCAAGCAAAACACATATCATGTGGCGAATAAAAATATAGCTCCAAGTAAAGTTACCGATAGAAGTAAACGAAAGAGGGGATGCCTTCCGGGGCATCCCCAAGCTTTGGATTTTAGGTGTCCTTAGATTATCTTGGGGGTGCCATGGGCATCCCCAAGCTTAGGCTCTTTCCACTCCTTGTTCCATAATCCATCAAATCTTTACCCAAAACTTGAAAACTTCACAACACAAAACTTAAAGTAGAAAATCTCGTGAGCTCCGTTAGCGAAAGAAAATAAAAGATCACTTCAAGGTACTGTAATGAACTCATTATTTATTTATATTGGTGTTATACCTACTGTATTCCAACTTCTCTATGGTTTATAAACTATTTTACTATCCATAGATTCATCAAAATATGCAAACAACACACGAAAAACAGAATCTGTCAAAAACAGAACAGTCTGTAGTAATCTGTAGCTAGCGCAAGATCTGTAACCCCAAAAATTCTAAAATAAATTTCTGGACGTGAGGAATTTATCTATTAATCATCTGCAAAAATAATTAACTAAATAGCATTCTCCAAATAAAAATGACAACAGTTCTTGTGAGCGCTAAAGTTTCTGTTTTTTACAGCAAGTTCAACAAGACTTTCCCCAAGTCTTCCCAACGGTTCTATTTGGCACAAACACTAATTAAACACAAAAAAACACAACCAAAACAGAGGCTAGATAAATTATTTATTACTAAACAGGAGCAAAAAGCAAGGAATAAAAATAAAATTGGGTTGCCTCCCAACAAGCGCTATCGTTTAACGCCCCTAGCTAGGCATAACAAGCAAGAATAGATCTAGGTATTGCCGTCTTTGGTAGGAAATCCATAAGTGGCTCTCATAATAGATTCATAAGGTAATTTAATATTGTTTCTAGGAAAGTGTTCCATGCCTTTCCTTAATGGAAATTGGAATCTAATATTTCCTTCCTTCATATCAATAATTGCACCAATCATTCTAAGGAAAGGTCTACCAAGAATAATAGGACATGAAGGATTGCAATCTATGTCAAGAACAATAAAATCTACAGGCACATAATTCCTATTCGCAACAATAAGAACATCATTAATTCTTCCCATAGGTTTCTTAATAGTGGAATCCGCAAGGTGCAAGTTTAGAGAGCAATCATCAAAATCACGGAAACCTAACAAATCACACAAAGTCTTAGGGACCGTGGAAACACTAGCACCCAAATCACATAAAGCATAGCACTCATTATCTTTAATTTTAATTTTAGTAGTTGGTTCCCACTCATCATAAAGTTCTCTAGGGATAGAAACTTCCAATTCAAGTTTTTCTTCATAAGATTGCATCAAGGCATCAATGATATGTTTAGTAAACACTTTATTTTGACTATAAGCATGAGGGGAATTGAGCATGGATTGCAACAAGGAAATACAATCAATCAAAGAGCAATTTTCATAGTTAATTTCCTTGAAATCCATAATAGTGGGTTTAGCAACATCTAGGGTTTTAATTTCTTCAATCCCACTTTTATCAAATTTAGCATCAAGATCAACAAATTCCAAATTCTTGGAACGCCTCCTAGGTAAAGGTGGATCATATTCAGTCCCATCATTATCAAGATTCATATTGCAAAACAAAGATTTAATAGGGGACACATCAATAGCTTTTAGATCTTCATCTTTATTTTCATAGGAACTAGAAGAACACGCTCTTATAAAGGCATCTTTCTTAGCACACATCCTAGCGGTTCTTTCTTTGCACTCATCAATGGAAATTCTCATGGCTTTGAGAGACTCATTGATATCATGCTTAGGTAGTATAGATCCAAGTTTCAAAGAATCAACATCAAGAGAAATTCTATCAACGTTCCTAGCCTAATCATCAATCTTAAGCAATTTTTCTTCAATCATAGTATTAAAATTCTTTTGCGAAGTAATAAATTCTTTAATATGAGATTCAAAATCAGAGGGCATCTTATTATAATTTCCATAAGAATTGTTGTAGGAATTACCATAATTATTAGAGGGATTACTAGGGTAAGGCCTAGGATTGAAATTTCCTCTATACGCGTTGTTACCAAAATTGTTCTTACCAACAAAATTCACATCCATAGATTCATTATTATTCTAAATCAAAGTAGACAAGGGCATATCATTAGGATCAGAAGAAACACTCTTATGAGCAAATAATTTCATAAGTTCATCCATCTTTCCACTCAAAACATTAATTTCTTCTATCGCATGCACCTTTTTATTAGTAGATCTTTTAGTATGCCATTGAGAATAATTGACCATAATATTATCTAGGAGTTTAGTAGCTTCTCCTAAAGTGATTTCCATAAAAGTGCCTCCCGCGGCCGAATCTAAAAGATTTCTAGAAGCAAAATTCAATCCCTCATAAAAGTTTTGTATAATCATCCACAAATTTAAACCATGAGTAGGGAAATTATGTATCATTAATTTCATTCTCTCCCAAGATTGTGCAACATGTTCATGATCAAGTTGCTTAAAATTCATAATATCGTTTCTAAGAGAGATGATCTTAGCGGGAGGAAAATACTTAGAGATAAAAGCATCTTTGCACTTATTCCATGAATCAATACTATTTTTAGGCAAAGACGAAAACCAAGCTTTAGCACGATCCCTAAGCGAAAAAGGAAATAGCTTCAATTTAACAATATCATTATCCACATCTTTCTTATTTTGCATGTCACACAAATCAACGAAGCTATTTAGATGAGTAGCGGCATCTTCACTAGGAAGGCCGGAGAACGGATCTTCCATGACAAGATTCAGCAAAGCAGCATTAATTTCACAAGATTCAGCATTGGTAAGAGGAGCAATCGGAGTGCTAATAAAATCATTGTTGTTGGTATTGGTGAAGTCACACAATTTAGTATTATCTTGAGCCATCGCGATAAGCAAGCAAACGAACACACAAGCAAACAAAAAGCAAGCGGACAAAAAGAGGCAAATAGAGAGGGAGAGGGAGGATAGAGAGAGAGGGTGAATAAAACGGCAAGGGTGAAGTGGGGGAGAGGAAAACAAGAGGCAAATGGCAAATAATGTAATGTGGGAGATAAGGGTATGTGATGGGTACTTGGTATGTTGACTTTTGTGTAGACCTCCCCGGCAACGGCGCCAGAAATGGCTCGTTGTCGGGAGTCAACTCTTGACTTGTGCGAACCTCCCCGGCAACGGCGCCAGAAATCCTTCTTGCTACCTCTTGAGCACTGCGTTGGTTTTCCCCGAAGTGGAAGGGATGATGCAGCAAAGTAGCGTAAGTATTTCCCTCAGTTTTTGAGAACCAAGGTATCAATCTAGTAGGAGGCTACGCGTGAATCCCTCGCACCTGCACAAAACAAATAAATCCTCGCAACCAACACAAATAGGGGTTGTCAATCCCTATAGGGCCACTTACGAGAGTGAGATCTGATAGATATGATAAGATAATATTTTTGGTATTTTTATGATAAAAGATGCAAAGTAAAATAAAGGCAAAGTAAATAGCAAAGGAAATAACTAAGTAGTAGGAGATCAATATGATAAAGATAGACCCGGGGGCCATAGGTTTCACCAGTGGCTTCTCTCGAGAGCATAAGTATTCTATGGTGGGTGAACAAATTACTGTTGAGCAATTGACAGAATTGAGCATAGTTATGAGAATATCTAGGTATGATCATGTATATAGGCATCACGTCCGAGACAAGTAGACCGACTCCTGCCTGCATCTACTACTATTACTCCACTCATCGACCGCTATCCAGCATGCATCTAAAGTATTAAGTTAAAAACATAGTAACGCCTTAAGCAAGATGACATGACATAGAGGGATAGACTCATGCAATATGAAGAAAACCCCATCTTGTTATCCTCGATGGCAACAATACAATACGTGCCTTGCTGCCCTTACTATCACCGGGACAGGACACCGCAAGATTGAACCCAAAGCTAAGCACTTCTCCCATTGCAAGAAAGATCAATCTAGTAGGCCAAACCAAACTGATAATTCGAAGAGACTTGCAAAGATAACCAATCATACATAAAAGAATTCAGAGAGGATTCAAATATTATTCATAGATAGACTTGATCATAAACCCACAATTCATCGATCTCAACAAACACACCACAAAAATAAGATTACATCGAATAGTTCTCCACAAGAGAGGGGGAGAACATTGTATTGAGATCCAAAAAAAGAGAAGAAGCCATCTAGCTACTAACTATGGACCCGTAGGTCTGA
Organism: Triticum dicoccoides; assembly: GCF_002162155.2. NCBI lineage: Eukaryota > Viridiplantae > Streptophyta > Magnoliopsida > Poales > Poaceae > Triticum > Triticum dicoccoides. The sequence goes on along the minus strand of NC_041392.1, from coordinate 567,948,812 downwards.
GTTAAACTACTCACACTTCATCGGAGAGGCTATGGTGTTGATGTAGAAGCCCTCCATGATCGATGCCCCCTCCGGCGGAGCTCCGGAATAGGCCCCAAGATGGGATCTCGTGGATACAGAAAGTTACGGTGGTGGAATTAGGGTTTTGGCTCCTGTTCTGATCGTTTGGGGGTCTGTGGATATATATAAGAGGAAGGAGTACGTCGGTGGAGCAACAGGGGGCCCACGAGGGTGGAGGGCGCACCTGGTGGGGGTGGGCGCGCCCCCTACCTCGTGGCCTCCTGTTTTCTTTCTTGACGTAGGGTTCAAGTCTCTCTGGTCTTATTCGTTGAGAAAATCACGTTCCCGAAGGTTTCATTCCGTTTGGACTCTGTTTGACATTCCTTTTCTTCGAAACCCTAAAATAGGCAAAAAAAACATCAATTCTGGGCTGGGCCTCCGGTTAATAGGTTAGTCCCAAAAATAATATAAAAGTTGATAATAAAGCCCAATAATGTCCAAAACAGTAGATAATATAGCATGGAGCATTCAGAAATTATAGATACATGGGAGACGTATCACATGCCTCCACTAGTCAGGTTCCAAACCCTGCCCTAAGGACGGGGGCTGACACGTGAGTGGTGCCGGGCAGTCCTTTCGCAGAGGATTCAGACAATATGTCCGTCACGAACTCTGAAGTGGAGAGCACCATGAATCATCATCGTCGGAGGGCCGTTCTCTGTGACTCCGGCTTTTCAAAGGAGGCATTCGATGCCTTCAGATCGGCCGATGCATACATCCGAGCTGCTCTGGATGGACTTGCCATGGGCACGGACCAGCATCTAAAAGATACGCGGGTAAGTGTAGATTTAATAATCATATACCAGTAGCCCCCGAGACTTAAAGTAGTTGATACAACTGATTTAAGGATCATTGTATGATTAGGCACTTATGGAGAAGAATAGCCTGCTGTCTCAAGAGCTGGGAAAGTGTCAGACTCAACTAACTACGGCTACCGCCGAATTGGAAAAATCCAAGGAGGCACCACCTGGTAATGCTTCTCCCCGTCAGAAGAAAGTATACTCATATACCAGTTATATTAATACTATTGTGTGTCTGCTGACAGAATCGCTAGAGCAACTGAGAGAAAAATTAATGGTCGCCCAGGCTAGTGAACAAGAGGCCAAAAGGCAACATGCGGCAGGCGAGCTTGTGCTGACGCGAGTTAGGGAGGAGAAGAACAAGCTGCAGGATTCCCATACCCAACTGGGCGAAGAACTAAAAGATGTTCGAGCCCAGCTAGCTGACGCCATCAAGGAGAATAGGAAGCTACAAGCGGCATATTTAATATTCTTTTCAAACTTGCCTCCCTATCATTTGGCGATGGCAGGAACTGACAGATTTATCTCTACATGTATGCTGACTGGCTGTCCCGAAGAGGAGATGTCCGGATCTCAAGGCGACCCGCTACAAGAGCTGTCCCGGATGCACGAGCGAGTTCGGCAAGCAATGCAGAGTGTTGCCAAGGCTTTATGGCCATCCGCCTCTCCTCCAGGAGGTATGGCGGAGCTCGTGGAGCTATTCAAAGGGGCACGACGGTGTATCCGATTATGGAAGATATCAGCCTGCCGGGAAGGTGCGCGAGAGGCCTGGGGCATGGTAAAGACACGGTATACCAAGCTTGATCCAAATCATATGGCCCGGGTCTGACCTCTAGGGCCGGATGGGAAAGAAATTCCCGTTAATTTGGTATATGACCAAGTAGAAGTAGCCGCCAAATATTCCCAACAGGATTGTAAGCTAGACAGCCTGTTACACGGTATAGAGGAGGAATTTTTTTGAGTCCAAGTGACTATGTACGTTTCTTGACATATTTGACCCTAGCCGGATTCTAAAACAATTGTCATGGCCGACCTTTTCGCTTCGACCTATGGACCCGAAGGTGCGGAGTGTTTTCGAATACCTGAGCGGGAAAATAGACCGGGGTATGCGTGGAAACAAGGCGTAGGGGTCATCTTTTCTTGAATAAACAAGTAGTATCCGACTAGCTATGTTATATTACATTGTGATTGTAAGAAACATCTTCCAGAGAGAATAGTTCCGTTAAGGGTTCCTTTCCCTGGGTGTACATGCAGTAATGTGGATGTCGGAACTATGATTGAAAATATCACAGTATGTGTAACATCTGGGGGTAGTGGGAGGAATATAAAAACATCTTTAGTCCGCCGACCGAATATTCCCTTAAGAATGCTAGCTTTCGGTTTCACCGAGTTTGAGGTACACATCCGGATGACCCAGCAGTAGCAATCGCAGAGGTGCTCCCTTTATGCCCTAGTCGAACTAACGGGAACGTAGGGCATAAGCACAGGAGCCAGGCAACCCAGCTTGGCCAAAACTTAAGTCATATTGATGCATATAATGGCGAAAAAGGTACATATGAGGAGAAAACGCATATGTGATGAGCTTGATGCTCGAAAAATAACAATAATAAGCTTTTGTGCAAGAAGCCCCCAGGTATAATGGACGTTTACATTTGAAGATGTGTATGTCATATGTGCATGTTTTGGCCGTACGAAAGTTTTAAGGCTAAAAAAAGGAAAAGCGAAAAGAGAGAAGAAAAAATAATGGAGACAATAGGGAGAAGGAGACGAACGAAGAGTTTAGCGCTAGGCATAGAATCTTCGGAGTCTGGCCACGTTCCAGTGGTTTGGTTCTAGGCGATTGTCTGATGCATCATGCAGGCGGTACGCTCCTCCAGTGAGAACTTTGTCAATGATGAAGGGACCCTCCCACTTGGGCTTGAGTTTGTCCTTTTTCTTCTCTAGCAAGCGTAGAACGAGTTTGCCAACATTATAAGTCTTGGCCCGCACTTCTCTGCTTTGATATCTGCGGGCCTACTATTGATAAAATGCAGAACGGGCTTTTGCAACATCGCGCTCCTCCTCTAGGGCATCTAAGTTGTCCTGCCGATCGAGCTTGCCCTCTCTCTCTTCGTACATGCACACTCGAGGTGAGTCATGAATAATGTCGCAGGGTAACACAACCTCTGCGCCGTACACCATGAAGAAAGGTGTATATCCGGTAGTGCGATTGGGCGTGGTCCACAGCCCCCAGAGTACAGAGTCGAGCTCCTCAACCCAGTGCTTGTCTGATTCTTTCAAAGACCGCACAAGTCTGGGTTTGATGCCGCTCATAATAAGACCATTGGCTCGTTCGACTTGACCGTTTGTTTGCGGATGATAGACGGAGGCGTAATCGAGCTTGATGCCTAGATTAGCACACCAAGCTTTCACCTCATCGGCTGCAAAATTGGAGCCGTTGTCGGTGATGCTGCTGTGTGGGACACTAGATATAAAGTCGATCACTGGTCCGACTTTGGCTGTTTTAACTGGTTTGGCCTCTATCCACTTAGTGAACTTATCTACCATAACCAGCAGATATTTTTTCTTATGGCTGCCTCTTTTAAGGGGTTCGACCATATCCAGTCCCCAGACCGCGAAAGTCCAAGTAATGGGGATTGTTTGTAGGGCAGTGGGTGGCATATGGCTTTGGTTGGCGAAAAGCTGGCATCCGACGCAACGTTGGACAAGGTCCTGTGCATCTGCTTGGGGCCGTCGGCCAATAAAAACCTGTACGGAAGGCCTTGCTTACAAGGGCCCGAGCTGCGGCATGGTGACCACCGAGACCGGCATGAATTTCATCCAAGAGCTGCTGTGCCTCTTCCTCGGAGATACATCTTGGAAGTACTCCGGTAGCGCTTTTCTTGTAGATCTCTCCTTCGTGGACCTTGTAGGCTTTCGAACACCGAACAATGCAGCGAGCCTCATTCTGATCCTCAGGGAGCTCTCGCCTATTAAGGTATGCCAAGAAGGGTTCGGTCCATGGGGCAATGACTGCCATGATAAGATGGGCCGACGGTGTTATTTCGGTGGCTGGGCCTCTGATGATACCAGTGTGTCCGGAATTTGGGGTTATGGTCGGATCCGGATTGGTGTTGCCGCTCTCCCCTTGCCACACCACGGATGGCTTAAAAAGCCTTTCCAAAAATATGTTAGGTGGGACGGGGTCGCGCTTGGCGCCGATGTGAGCAAGGACATCTGCCGCTTGATTACTTTCTCGAGCCACATGGTGAAACTCGAGCCCCTCGAATTGAGCCGACATTTTGAGAACAACATTACGGTAAGCCGCCATCTTCGGATCTTTTGCATCGAAATCTCCATTTATTTGAGATATTGCGAGGTTCGAGTCCCCGTGCACTTCCAGGCGTGGTATGCCCATGGAGACAGCCATCCAAAGACCATGCAATAAGGCCTCGTATTCGGCTGCATTATTGGAGTCTGTGTATAATATTTGGAGTACGTACTGAACTGTGTCTCCGGTGGAGGACATTAAGACAACGCCCGCCCCTAAGCCTACCAGCATTTTAGAACCATCGAAGTGCATGACCCAGTTGGAATATGTGCCGTACTCTTTAGGGAGTTCGGCCTCTGTCCATTCGGTGATGAAGTCCGCTAGTATTAGAGATTTGATGGCCCGACATGGCTTATATGTTATGTCGAATGGAAGGAGCTCAATGGCCCACTTGGCAATCCGGCCCGTGGCGTCACGGTTGTTTATTATGTCATTCAGTGGTACTTCGGAAGCCACCATGATCGAACACTCTTGGAAATAGTGTCGTAGCTTCCGGGATGCCATGAAGACCGCGTATGCTATATTTTGATAATGAGGGTACCGGGATTTGCATGGAGTTAGGACAGTGGATACGTAGTATACCAGCTTCTGGAGCGGGAATTTGTGTCCGTCCTCCTCTCGCTCGACGACGAGTACTGCGCTCACCACCTGGTGTGTTGCAGAGATGTATAATAACATTGGTTCGCCGATGCTTGGCGCGACCAGGATTGGGTTGCTTGCTAAAAGAGCCTTTATTTCTTCCAATCCGGCCGTTGCTGCATCAGTCCACTCGAAGTGGTCGGTGAGTTGGAGAAGTCGATAAAGTGACAATGCTTGTTCTCCTAGTCTGGAGATAAAGCGGCTTAGAGCTGCCACGCATCCGGCTAGTTTTTGGACCTGTTTAAGGTCTGATGGTGTAGCCAATTGTGATAAAGCTCGGATTTTGGCTGGATTTGCCTCAATTCCTCTACTGGAGATAATGAAGCCCAACAGTTTTCTGGAGGGAATGCCGAAAACACATTTTTCTGGATTGAGCTTAATGTCATATGTCCGGAGATTATCGAATGTGAGGCGTAAGTCGTCCATTAATGACTCGACGTGCTTAGTCTTGATGATGACGTTGTCCACATACACTTCAACTGTCTTGCCGATTTGTTTCTCCAGGCATGTTTGAATCATGCGTTGGTAGGTGGCGGCGGCGTTTTTAAGCCCAAAGGGCATAGTGTTGAAGCAGAAAGGCCCATATGGGGTAATAAATGCCATTGCGGCTTGGTCGGATTCCTTCATTTTAATTTGATGGTATCCGGAATATGCGTCGCGGAAACACAGTGAGTCGTGTACTACAGTGGCATCAATAATTTGATCAATGCGGGGGAGGGGGGAAGGGATTCTTAGGGCAAGCTTTGTTAAGGTCTTTGAAATCGACGCACAGGCACCAGGATTTATCCTTCTTTGGCACCATCACCAGGTTTGCTAGCTAGTCCGGGTGTTTTATTTCTCTGATGAATCCGGCCTCAATTAACTTGGCTAGCTCCTCCCCCATAGCTTGTCGTTTGGGTTCGGAAAAGCGCCGCAATGTTTGCTTGACTGACTTATATCCCTTAAATATATCAAGGTTGTGCTCGGCCAACCTGCGTGGGATTCCTGGCATGTCAGAAGGGTGCCAGGCTAATATGTCCCAGTTCTCACGTAGGAACGCTCCTAGTGCAGCGTCCACCATTGGGTCCAGCGGTGCCCCGATGGAGGCTGTATTCTTTGGGTCCGTCGGGTGGACTTGAAATTTGACTATTTCTTCTGCTGGTTTGAAGGAGGTGGATTTGGAGCGCTTATCAAGGATTACATCGTCCCTATCCACCGTCGAGCGCAATGTGGTTAACTCTTCGACCGCGAGGGCCTCAGATAGTGCCTCGAGGGCCAGGGATGCTGTTTTGTTTTCAGCGCGGAGGGCTATATCCGGATCACTAGTGAGAGTGATAATACCGTTGGGCCCGGTCATCTTGAGCTTCATATACCCGTAATGAGGTATGGCTTGGAAGCGTGTGAATGCATCTCGCCCGAACATGGCGTGGTATCCACTGTTGAAAGGGGCCACTTGGAAGGTTATCTCTTCCGACTGACAGTTCTCCGGCATGCCGAATACCACGTCAAGTGTAATTTTTCCCGTGCATCATGCCTCCCGACTGGGAATGATTCCTCGGAAGGTCGTGCTACTTTGCTCAATACGACTCCTGTCTATTTCCATTTTGTTGAGGGTATCCTCATAGATGAGGTTTAATCCACTACCGCTGTCCATGAGCACTTTGCTGAGCCGAAAGCCGTCCACAATTGGATTGAGAACCAAGGCGGCTGGTGCCCGGGCTGTCCAGAATTTTGGTTTGTCACTAGCACTGAAAGTTATGGCCGTGTCATTCCAGGGGTTCATTGCTGTGACTTGGCAGACTTCGGCAAGATCGCGGAGGGCCCTTTTACGCCGATTGTTTGAAGCGAAAGTCTCAAAGACCGCCAATACCCTGAGGTCGTCGTCTTTCGGAGGGTGTTGCTTCTGAGGTATTTCTGGTGAGGATATACTCGCTGCTCTTGGCCACTTGCCCGAGTATCCAATATGCTCTAAGGTTGTGGGTTGGTATGGTATCCGGTGTTGTGTGTATTTTGCATGGCCTATCGAGCCATCCCTCTAGAGCGGTTTCGTGCCCCGTAATGGGTTTAGATTTATTTACTGCTGTGTCGGATGCCCCGTGAGGGTCCATCCTTTTTGCCCGGATGAATTGTTGAGTGGAAACTGGTGGTTTCCAGCGAGTTGCCTGAGTTTTCTAGGCACTTTCCATTGCGCAGTACTTCTGTACTATGGTTGCCAAGTACACAAAGTGTAACATGTGGCGGCGGTTGATGGCATTGAGGATTCCTTCGTCCGTACAATTACTGCGGAATATTGAGATCGCGTCTTCGTCGCGACAATCTTTAATCTTGTCCTTGACAAGGAGGAATCTGGCCCAAAAGTGACGGACTGTTTCCTGAGACTGCTGCCGTAGGTATGCGAGATTGCGTATATCTGGGTGGGTGGGTGGATTTAAATCCGAACCCTGACCCAATTTGGGATTCGGAGTTTGATAAACTTTCGAGCTTGATAGTTCGGGCTCTGGGAGATCGACCGATTTTTCAGGACTACCGTCTGATTGCAGGTTCGGAGGACAAGGCATGCCATTTCGCGGACAGGTATCCGGCTCTTCGAGCTTCGAGCTCCGAACATAGTTCGTCCTCAGTATAGAGGGAGAGTTGTTGTTTTGCTCCTCTATTACCGCTATCTGATGGGTGATCGGTGGAGATTTGATTTCTCTCTGATCGGGTTTAAGCCCAACCCAATCATAGTCTGTAGCGACCCCCAAGGCGGCGATGCGATCCAGGAGTTCCTTCAAGGATGACAATTCCGTCGGGTCCATCTATTTGGAGTATTCGGAGTCAATTCGGAAGCGATTTTTGATGACCTGAGAAGTCATCGTCGGCTCACTGGCCGAACGGGCGGTCATGATAAAGCCACCCAACCGGAGGGTTTGGCCCGGGGCCAGAGCTCCTTTGGTGGTGATATTGTCCTTGATCACAAGGCGAGCCATCGACACTGACTTCGACGTCATAGTGGAACTCTCAATGAAAGCACCAATGTCAGTGTCAAAACCGGCGGATCTCGGGTTGGGGGTCCCGAACTATGCGTCTAAGGATGATGGTAACAGGAGACAGGAGACACGATGACCCGCCTGGGGCTTGGCGATTCACGGGTAACCCACCCGATCTTGGCGGCTCATTAGTAACCCGGCGGGCGGGTCAGGCAGACGACAAGGCCCGGTGGCCCAGAAGGCGGTTCATGGAAGTCCAGCTCAAGCTATGGTGGGCCGGTTTAAGAGGAAAGCATAAGTAATATTCCCTTACAAAGGAAGCAAGACTAGGACTCCACTTATAATAGAGTAATCCTAATCCTAATAGGACTAGTCCTGTAAGCCGCCCCTTCAACATATATAAGGAGGGGCAGGGTGTTGGGGAACGTTGCAGAAAACAAAAAATTTCCTACGGTTTCACCAAGATCCATCTATGAGTTCATCTAGCAACGAGTGATCGGATTGCATCTACATACCTTTGTAGATCACGCGCGGAAGCGTTCAAAGAACAGGGATGAGGAAGTCGTACTCAACATGATCCAAATCACCGGAGATCCTAGCGCCGAACGGACGGCACCTCCGTGTTCAACACACGTACGGTCAGCGTGACGTCTCCTCCTTCTTGATCCAGCAAGGGGAAAGGATAGGTTGATGAAGATCCAGCAACACGACGGCGTGGTGGTGGATGCAGGGGTCACCGCAGCAGGGCTTCGCCGTTCTACTACGAGAAGGAGAGGTGTAGCAGGGGAGAGGGAGGCGCCAAGACTCAGGGTGCGGCTGCCCCCTCCCTCCCCCCTTTATATAGGCTCCCCAAGGGGGGGGGGCGCCGGCCCTAGGAGATGGGATCTCCTAGGGGGGGCGGCGGCCAAGGGGTGGAGTGCCCCCCAAGCCAGGTGGGGCGCCCCCCTAGGGTTCCCAACCCTAGGCGCATGCGGTGGGCCAAGGGGGGCGCACCAGCCCACTATGGGCTGGTTCCCCTCCCCACTTTGGCCCATGGGGCCCTCCGGGATGGGTGGCCCCACCCGGTGGACCCCCGGGACCCTTCCGATGGTCCTGGTACAATACCGGTGACCCCCAAACTCTCCCGATGGCCGAAACTGCACTTCCTATATATAGTTCTTCACCTCCGGACCATTCCGGAACTCCTCGTGACGTCTGGGATCTCATCTAGGACTCTGAACAACTTTCGGGTTACTGCATATTAATATCTCTACAACCCTAGCGTCACCGAACCTTAAGTGTGTAGACCCTACGGGTTCGGGAGACATGTAGACATGACCGAGATGGCTCTCCGGTCAATAACCAACAGCGGGATCTGGATACCCATGTTGGCTCCCACATGCTCCTCGATGATCTCATCAGATGAACTACGATGTCAAGGATTCAAGCAACCCCGTATACAATTCCCTTTGTCAATCGGTACGTTACTTGCCCGAGATTCAATAGTCGGTATCCCAATACCTTGTTCAATCTCGTTATCGGCAAGTCACTTTACTCGTACCGTAATGCATGATCCCGTGACCAGACACTTGGTCACTTTGAGCTCATTATGATGATGCATTACCGAGTGGGCCCAGAGATACCTCTCCGTCATACGGAGTGACAAATCCCAGTCTTGATCCGTGTCAACCCAACAGACACTTTCGGGGATACCCGTAGTATACCTTTATAGTCACCCAGTTATGTTGTGACGTTTGGTACACCCAAAGCACTCCTACGGTATCCGGGAGTTACACGATCTCATGGTCTAAGGAAAAGATACTTGACATTGGAAAAACTCTAGCAAACGAACTATACGATCTTGTGCTATGTTTAGGATTGGGTCTTGTCCATCACATCATTCTCCTAATGATGTGATCTCGTTATCAATGACATCCAATGTCCATAGTCAGGAAACCATGACTATCTGTTGATCAACGAGCTAGTCAACTAGAGGCTTACTAGGGACATGTTGGTGTCTAAGTATTCACACATGTATTACGATTTCCGGATAACACAATTATAGCATGAATAAAAGACAATTATCATGAACAAGGAAATATAATAATAATCCTTTTATTATTGCCTCTAGGGCATATTTCCAACAGTCTCCCACTTGCACTAGAGTCAATAATCTAGTTACATTGTGATGAATTGAACACCCATGGAATTCTGGTGTTGATCATGTTTTGCTCTAGGGAGAGGTTTAGTCAAGGATCTGCTACATTCAGGTCCATATGTACTTTACAAATATCTATGTCTCCATCTTGAACATTTTCACGAATGGAGTTGAAGCGACGCTTGATGTGCCTGTTCTTCTTGTGAAACCTGGGCTCCTTGGCAAGTGCAATAGCTCCAGTGTTGTCACAGAAGAGTTTGATCGGCCCCGATGCATTGGGTATGACTCCTAGGTCGGTGATGAACTCCTTCACCCAAATTGCTTCATGCGCTGCCTCCGAGGCTGCCATGTACTCCGCTTCACATGTAGATCCCGCCACGACGCTCTGCTTGCAACTGCACCAGCTTACTGCCCCACCATTCAAAATATACACGTATCCGGTTTGTGACTTAGAGTCATCCAGATCTGTGTCGAAGCTAGCGTCGACGTAACCCTTTACGATGAGCTCTTCGTCACCTCCATAAACGAGAAACATTTCCTTAGTCCTTTTCAGGTACTTCAGGATATTCTTGACCGCTGTCCAGTGTTCCTTGCCGGGATTACTTTGGTACCTACCCACCAAACTTACGGCAAGGTTTACATCAGGTCTGGTAGACAACATGGCATACATAATAGAACCTATGGCTGAGGCATAGGGGATGACACTCATCTCTTCTATATCTTCTGCCGTGGTCGGACATTGAGCTGAGCTCAATTTCACACCTTGCAACACAGGCAAGAACCCCTTCTTAGACTGATCCATATTGAACTTCTTCAATATCTTATCAAGGTATGTGCTTTGTGAAAGACCTATGAGGCGTCTTGATCTATCTCTATAGATCTTGATGCCTAATATATAAGCAGCTTCTCCAAGGTCCTTCATTGAAAAACTCTTATTAAAGTAGGCCTTAATGCTGTCCAAAACCTCTATATCATTTCCCATCAAAAGTATGTCATCTACATATAATATGAGAAATGCTACAGAGCTCCCACTCACTTTCTTGTAAACGCAGGCTTCTCCATAAGTCAGCGTAAACCCAAACGCTTTGATCATCTCATCAAAGCGAATGTTCCAACTCCGAGATGCTTGCACCAGCCCATAAATCGAGCGTTGGAGCTTGCACAACTTGTCAGCATTCTTAGGATCGACAAAACCTTCCGGCTGCATCATATACAATTCTTCCTTAAGGAAACCATTAAGGAATGCCGTTTTGACGTCCATTTGCCATATCTCATAATCATAGAATGCGGCAATTGCTAACATGATTCGGACGGACTTTAGCTTCGCTACCGGTGAGAAAGTCTCATCGTAGACAACCCCTTGAACTTGTCGATAACCCTTAGCGACAAGCCGAGCTTTATAGATGGTCACATTACCATCCGCGTCTGTCTTCTTCTTAAAGATCCATTTATTTTCTATGGCTCGCCGCTCAACGGGCAAGTCAGTCAAAGTCCATACTTCGTTTTCATACATGGATCCTATCTCGGATTTCATAGCTTCCAGCCATTTGTCGGAATCCGGGCCCGCCATCACTTCTTCATAGTTCGAAGGTTCACCATTGTCTAACAACATGATTTCCAAGACAGGGTTGCCATACCACTCTGGTGCGGAACGTGTCCTTGTGGACCTACGAAGTTTAGTAGCAACTAGATATGAAGTGTCATGACCATCATCATTAACTTCCTCTCTAGTCGGTGCAGGCACCTCAGGAACATTTTCTTGAGTTGCGCCATTTTCTGGTTCAAGAGGTAATACTTCATCAAGTTCTACTTTCCTCCCACTTACTTCTTTCGAGAGAAACTCCTTTTCTAGAAAGGATCCATTCTTGGCAACAAAGATCTTGCCTTTGGATCTGAGGTAGAAGGTATACCCAATAGTTTCTTTAGGGTATCCTATGAAGACGCATTTTTCCGACTTGGGTTCGAGCTTTTCAGGTTGATGTTTCTTGACATAAGCATCGCATCCCCAAACTTTTAGAAACGACAGCTTAGGTTTCTTCCCAAACCATAACTCAAACGGTGTTGTCTCAATGGATTTTGACGGAGCCCTATTTAAAGTGAATGCGGCAGTCTCTAAAGCATAGCCCCAAAAGGATAGCGGTAAATCGGTAAGAGACATCATAGATCGCACCATATCTAATAGAGTGTGATTACGACGTTCGGACACACCATTACGCTGAGGTGTTCCAGGCGGCGTGAGTTGTGAAACTATTCCACATTTTCTTAAGTGTGTGCCAAATTCGTGACTCAAGTATTCTCCTCCACGATCTGATCGCAGGAACTTGATTTTCCTGTCACGTTGATTCTCAACCTCACTCTGAAATTCCTTGAACCTTTCAAAGGTCTCAGATTTGTGTTTCATTAAGTAGACATACCCATATCTACTCAAGTCATCAGCGAGGGTGAGAACATAACGATAGCCACCGCGAGCCTCAACACTCATTGGACCGCACACATCAGTATGTATGATTTCCAGTAAGTTGGTTGCTCGCTCCATTGTTCCTGAGAACGGAGTCTTGGTCATTTTACCCATGAGGCATGGTTCGCACGTGTCAAATGATTCGTAATCAAGAGACTCTAAAAGTCCATCTGCATGGAGCTTCTTCATGCGTTTGACACCTATGTGACCAAGGCGGCAGTGCCGCAAGTATGTGGGACTATCATTATCAACCTTACATCTTTTGGTATTCACACTATGAATATGTGTAGCATTACGCTCGAGATTCATTAAGAATGAACCATTCACCATCGGAGCATGACCATAAAACATATCTCTCATATAAATAGAACAACCATTATTCTCGGATTTAAATGAGTAGCCATCTTGTATTAAACGAGATCCTGATACAATGTTCATGCTCAAACTTGGCACTAAATAACAATTATTGAGGTTCAAAACTAATCCCATAGGTAAATGTAGAGGTAGCGTGCCGACGGCGATCACATCGACCTTGGAACCATTCCCGACGCGCATCGTCACCTCGTCCTTCGCCAGTCTCCGCTTATTCCGCAGCTCCTGCTTTGAGTTACAAATGTGAGCAACTGCACCGGTATCAAATACCCAGGAGCTACTACGAGTATTGGTAAGGTAGACATCAATTACATGTATATCACATATACCTTCCGTTTTGCCGGCCTTCTTGTCCGCTAAGTATTTGGGGCAGTTCCGCTTCCAGTGACCACTTTCCTTGCAATAAAAGCACCGAGTCTCGGGCTTGGGTCCATTCTTTGGCTTCTTCCCGGTAGCTTGCTTACCGGGCGCGGCAACTCCCTTGCCGTCCTTCTTGAAGTTCTTCTTACCCTTGCCCTTTTTGAACTTAGTGGTTTTATTCACCATCAACACTTGATGTTCCTTTTTGACTTCTACCTCTGCTGATTTCAGCATTGCAAATACTTCAGGAATGGTCTTTTCCATCCCCTGCATATTGAAGTTCATCACAAAGCTCTTGTAGCTCGGTGGAAGCGACTGAAGGATTCTGTCAATGACCGCGTCATCCGGGAGACTAACTCCCAGCTGAGTCAAGCGGTTATGTAACCCAGACATAGTGAGTATGTGCTCACTGATAGAACTGTTTTCCTCCATCTTACAACTGAAGAACTTGCCGGAGACTTCATATCTCTCGACCCGGGCATGAGCTTGAAAAACCATTTTCAGCTCTTTGAACATTTCATATGCTCCGTGTCTCTCAAAATGCTTTTGGAGCCCCGGTTCTAAGCTGTAAAGCATGCCGCACTGAACGAGGGAGTAATCATCGATACGTGTCTGCCAAGCATTCATAACGTCTTGTTCTACAGGGAGAATAGGTGCTTCACCTAGCGGTGCTTGTAGGACATAATCTTTCTTGGCAGCTATGAGGATGATCCTCAGGTTCCGGACCCAGTCCGTATAGTTGCTGCCATCGTCTTTCAGCTTGGTTTTCTCTAGGAACGCATTGAAGTTGAGGACAACGTTGGCCATTTGATCTACAATACATGTTGTAAAGATTTTAGACTAAGTTCATGATAATTAAGTTCATCTAAATCAAATTATTCAATGAACTCCCACTCAGATAGACATCCCTCCAGTCATCTAAGTATAACATGATCCGAGTTAACTAGGCCGTGTACGATCATCACGTGAGACGGACTAGCCAACATCGGTGAACATCTTCATGTTGATCGTATCTTCTATACGACTCATGCTCGACCTTTCGGTCTTCTGTGTTCCGAGGCCATGTCTGTACATGCTAGGCTCGTCAAGTCAACCTAAGTGTTTGCATGTGTAAATCTGTCTTACACCCCTTGTATGTGAACGTTGGAATCTATCACACCCGATCATCACGTGGTGCTTCGAAACAACAAACTGTCGCAACGGTGCACAGCTAGGGGGAACACTTTCTTGAAATTATTATGAGGGATCATCTTATTTACTACCTTCGTTCTAAGTAAACAAGATGCAAAAACATGATAAACATCACATGCAATCAAATAATAATAGTGACATGATATGGCCAATATCACATACCTCCTTTGATCTCCATCTTGGGGCTCCATGATCATCTTGTCACAGGCATGACACCATGATCTCCATCATCATGATCTCCATCATCGTGTCTCCATGAAGTTGCTCGACAACTATTACTTCTACTACTATGGCTAACACGTTTAGCAATAAAGTAAAGTAATTTACATGGCGTTTCTCAATGACACGCAGGTCATACAAAAAATAAAGACAACTCCTATGGCTCCTGCCGGTTGTCATACTCATCGACATGCAAGTCGTGATTCCTATTACAATAGCATGAACATCTCATACATCATTCATCATTCATCACAACTTTGGCCATATCACATCACAAAACACTTGCTGCAAAAACAAGTTAGACGTCCTCTAATTGTTGTTGCAAGTTTTACGTGGCTGCAATAGGGTTCTAGCAAGAACGTTTTCTTACCTACGTGAAAGCCACAACGTGATTTGTCAACTTCTATTTACCCTTCATAAGGACCCTTTTCATCGAATCCGCTCCAACTAAAGTGGGAGAGACAGACACCCGCCAGCCACCTTATGCAACTAGTGCATGTCAGTCGGTGGAACCGGTCTCACGTAAGCGTACGTGTAAGGTTGGTCCGGGCCGCTTCATCCCACAATACCGTTGAAGCAAAATAAGACTAGTAGCGGCAAGAAAGTTGACAACATCTACGCCCACAACAAATTGTGTTCTACTCATGCAAAAAGAACTACGCATAGACCTAGCTCATGATGCCACTGTTGGGGAACGTTGGAGAAAACAAAAAAATTCCTACGGTTTCACCAAGATCCATCTATGAGTTCATCTAGTAACGAGTGATCGGATTGCATCTACATACCTTTGTAGATCACGCGCGGAAGCGTTCAAAGAACGGGGATGAGGAAGTCGTACTCGACGTGATCCAAATCACCGGAGATCCTAGCGCTGAACGGATGGCACCTCCGTGTTCAACACACGTACGGTCAGCGTGACGTCTCCTCCTTCTTGATCCAGCAAGGGGAAAGGAGAGGTTGATGAAGATCCAGCAGCACGACGGCGTGGTGGTGGATGCAGGGGTCACCGCAGCAGGGCTTCGCTGTTCTACTACGAGAGGGAGAGGTGTAGCAGGGGAGAGGGAGGCGCCAAGACTCAGGGTGCGGCTGCCCCCTCCCTCCCCCCCTTTATATAGGCTGCCCAAGGGGGGGCGCCGGCCCTAGGAGATGGGATCTCCTAGGGAGGCGGCGGCCAAGGGGTGGAGTGCCCCCTAAGCCAGGTGGGGCGCCCCCCACCCTAGGGTTCCCAACCCTAGGCGCATGGGGTGGGCCAAGGGGGGCGCACCAGCCCACTATGGGCTGGTTCCCCTCCCCACTTTGGCCCATGGGGCCCTCCGGGATGGGTGGCCCCACCCGGTGGACCCCCGGGACCCTTCCGGTGGTCCCAGTACAATATCGGTGACCCTGAAACTCTCCCGATGGCCGAAACTGCACTTCCTATATATAATTCTTCACCTCCGGACCATTCCGGAACTCCTCGTGATGTCCGGGATCTCATCTGGGACTCCGAACAACTTTCGGGTTACTGCATATTCATATCTCTACAACCCTAGCGTCACCGAACCTTAAGTGTGTAGACCCTACGGGTTCGAGAGACATGTAGACATGACCGAGATGGCTCTCCGGTCAATAACCAACAGCGGGATCTGGATACCCATGTTGGCTCCCACATGCTCCTCGATGATCTCATCGGATGAACCACGATGTCGAGGATTCAAGCAACCCCGTATACAATTCCCTTTGTCAATCGGTACGTTACTTGCCCGAGATTCGATCGTCGGTATCCCAATACCTCGTTCAATCTCGTTATCGGCAAGTCACTTTACTCATACCGTAATGCATGATCCCGTGACCAGACACTTGGTCACTTTGAGCTCATTATGATGATGCATTACCGAGTGGGCCCAGAGATACCTCTCCGTCATACGGAGTGACAAATCCCAGTCTTGATCGTGTCAACCCAACAGACACTTTCGGGGATACCCGTAGTATACCTTTATAGTCACCCAGTTATGTTGTGACGTTTGGTACACCCAAAGCACTCCTACGGTATCCGGGAGTTACACGATCTGATGGTCTAAGGAAAAGATACTTGACATTGGAAAAACTCTAGCAAACGAACTATACGATCTTGTGCTATGTTTAGGATTGGGTCTTGTCCATCACATCATTCTCCTAATGATGTGATCTCGTTATCAATGACATCCAATGTCCATAGTCAGGAAACCATGACTATCTGTTGATCAACGAGCTAGCCAACTAGAGGCTTACTAGGGACATGTTGGTGTCTAAGTATTCACACATGTATTACGATTTCCGGATAACACAATTATAGCATGAATAAAAGAAAATTATCATGAACAAGGAAATATAATAATAATCCTTTTATTATTGCCTCTAGGGCATATTTCCAACACAGGGCACCCCAAGTGTCGGAGTAATGGGCCATGGGTAGGCCAACCCGAGCCCCAGAACCTTTCAAGACATCGGGGCAGGCTGCGCCCCTCAAGGCCCCAGGACGAAGAGCCTCCTTCAAGAAGTCAATGGCAAGACGGTCAACTGACCACTCGCGGTCGAGTCCCAGGGACGACCGCAGGGTAAGCCGACTCCTGACTGGCGACTTCCGGAGAAGCCGGCTTTGGGGAGTCGGCCTGCGACTCCAACAAACCCCGTGACCTCATCAAGGGGGACGGGGCGGGAGAGTGGCTACAGTGAAGCCCACTCCCGCCCCTTACCAAGGGCGGGCATGGCCACAGCACGCCGTACCCCGGAAGATCTCCATGCGGCGTGGCGCTGTTGCCATGCCGGCCCTGACATCAGCACCGCAGGACCGAATCCTGCATCCACGACGGCTTGTCTGTACGGCTCAGAGACAACGGGTCCCACCAGTCGGTGAGACCCTAGGAGATGGCAAGAGGACCACTAGTCGGACCCGTCGGGAGTCGGCCCGGGGGAGTCGGGCGAGCCCTCCCTCGGGGCCCACGCACCATTAATCAAGATGTGATGGAGAGTGGCAATAGTGATCGCCCGCCAGGCGGTGGGGCTGTTGCCACGACCCCATGATCAAGCCCGCGTCATCAGAAGCACGGCACAGTAATCAGTAGCCGGCCAGATCCGCCCGCGGCGGACGCGGCCTGTCGGCTCCGTACCAGGCCAGTCGGCGGCCCCCAGCGGTCGGCGGGGAAGACGGAGGCCAGAGGCACTAACGGCTGGGCCCGCATCCCGCCGGATTACCATTGTACCCCTGGGGGGTAGGCCTATATAAACCCCCCCAGGGCACCCATGCAAAAGGTTGGAACCCATTAGCTCTAGGCCAGATCATATAGAAGGGAGAGAGCTAGCCTTGCCCTCTCCTACCTCCAAGAAACAGCTCAAGGAGAAACCGTGTAAACACTTTGCCATAATGATCATGCGGAGACCCCACAGAGCAGCAGTAGGGGTATTATCCCCCGGAGAGCCCTGAAGCTGGGTAAGATTCGCCGGCGTGCATGCCTTCGCCTCATCCCGTTTCCAGGTACCGGCGACGTTCTACTCGCCCCCACCACGATAAGCCATCCTTTAGCATATGTCGCATCAAACCCCCGATATCAAGGGGGACAAGTTTGACAAGTTCCACAAGTTAGACAAGTTAAGTTTAGACAGACAAGTCAATAGCTCTCGAGATGAGCACCCTTGTAATCGTGATCATCATCATCAATATCAATGAAGAAGGATGTAGGATTTTACCTCCACCATGAGGGGCCGAACCTAGGTAAAACCTTGCGTCTCTCGATTCCTACCAACCCCGTTCAAGCTACCACATAGATGCGTTGGCCTCACGACTAAGTCCTCACACTAGGACATCTGCCGTGACAATTCCACGACATTTGGCGCCCACCGTGGGGCCTGCGCACGATGGTGTTGAATTCTTGGAGGTATCTCCTGTAGGGATCGAGGGGCTCACAATTTTTTGGATGAAGAAAAGCTGGTTTGAACGGATTTGCATCAGTGTCAAGTTTGTCAGTCCAAATTTGAAGATTTGTGAGATTTAAGGTTCAAAGAAATTAGGGTTGGTTTGTCTCCCGCCCCTATACGCGATCTATCAATCCGAAGGCCATTCGATTTTTTGGCCGCCGCCGTCATTCGGATACGCCGAGTCGGAAACAAGGTGTATTGTACGAGTGATTTATCTGCAGCATTTCTATTCTGAGATCAACATGAGATTAACCTTTGCTACTGCCACCGAGATCGAGTTGGGAGATTCCTTTGTGTCCAAGTGCTAGCTATACGAGTCGCCACAGCCTGTTTTGCTGATTGGACGCGTCAGCTGATTTCTGTATCCATAATTCGCTACAACTCCCAAGGGAAATTAATCGGTCGCGACACTGCTACTACTTCATCAATTGTGGCTAGTACTACTCCACCTTCTGACGTGAAGACACAATCAAAGTACTAGTTCAATGAGTATGGCCACGATTAAACCGTCATCAACCGCGGCTCCGAATCGGCCTGCTGCCCGCACCACATTGTTGAGCCGTCGGACTCATCTCCGTTTCCGAGCTAACACCGTCCAGAGATGCCGGTCAACACATAGCTGCTGGTTCTATTCTCTTTAAGGTAGAAAAGTCAATTGGGCTTACTAGTAGTCCAACTCAATGCTCACGTGGCAACCAAGGCAAGAAAAAGCAAATCACAAGTCGTGGCACTTCTTGCACAACTCAGCCTGTGAGTCGCCGTCCCATTGGGCTTCTGCAGAGAATCGCCCTTGCCGGCCGTACCATAGGCCGCCGGTCTCACTTCCTCCTCGCTGGAATCACCCCGCCTCTACGCCATGGCTCGCCTCACGCCACCACCACTTCTTGGCCTCGCTCTGAACCGCCCTTACGGCCCGCGCCTGTGAGTTCTCACCTGCGCCGCTGCGCCTCAAGCCGGCCCTGCCTCGTGGCTGTTTCCGCCGTGGTCTTGAGCTGCCGCTGTCTTATGGCTGAGCCGCCTACCTAAATCGCCCCGAGCTTGCTAGTGCCCTGAGCACCTGCGGCCTCTATGACCTTGAAACGCCGTCCGAGCTCTCTTCTCCACCCATGGCTCTGACCAACTACTGCTGAGAGCCGCCAAGTACTCGGTCTCATTTGCAAATCGCCATCTCACCTCACCTTGGATCCGCCTTGAGCCGCCGCAACCTGCGCCGGACACTTCTACTGTTGCTGCCTCGTTTCACCTTCGTTCCGAGCCACCATTTCTTGTGAGCCACCGTTTATTCTACAGACAGCCACAATCAGGAGCTCCACGGACGTTCAATCACTTGAGGAATTGCAAAGGAGAATAAAAATGTCTGTTGCGGCCAGTCACGTGGTTAATTAAGATTGACTTGGTCAATGGCGGGACAATTACTGACAGATGTGAAGCAAATTGGATTAAAATTGCTGGTCAAATCAACCAAAGCAGTACGCATGTGAAAACAAGGTCTGATGGATTCCTATGCTCCTCCAAGTGAGCACCCCTGAACTATCACAACTGCTTTGTACACATGGATTCAAAGAAGGATTTAAATATTAAAAGTATATTGCTATGGCCTAGCACGAATGATTTGTCAAGCGTAGGCGTGATCTGTCAAAGCTTTTAAGCCCAACATGACCCGGAGGGTCCGTTCAAATCATCAAGCTCCGGTTCTGCTGCGGTCGAGCTTCAAGCTGCCTCCGAGTCGTCAAACTCCCCTGCGTTAAATCGCCAAGATGCAGCGAGACGCCCTCCTCGTTTGAGCTGCCGGTCTTCACCACCGTGACCTTCTACCTCGAGCCGCCCGTCCTCTCCGGTCTCCATGCATCTGGGCTGCCTCGCGCTGCATCATGCTGGCTCTCCACCATGCCGGTTGTTTCTCTTCGTCTACTGCGGAACCGCCAAGGCCGGGGTGAGCCGCCCCAGCGCGAGTGGTCTCGCCTCCACCTCCGCCTGTGGCTGAAACTCCACCTCTGCTCCGGGTCATTGAATGCCCCGAGCTGCCTCAACTCTGCTGCCGCCGTAGTACCAAGTTTTTGAAATAAGTCAATGCAACAGATATCGTCACATCATAAGGCACGCGGTTTGAGCTGCTGAAAGAGTGCTCCCACGAAAAATCAAATCAGGTGCTATTTGCCTTATCTACTTTCCAGTATATGCTTTTTATTCTTTTGAGGACAACTACTCTCGCACTGCCAGAAAAATTCTTCAATATAGAAGAGACCATTAAGCTATGGGTATAGAGATCCTGTGCGCATCATCCAATGGTTCGGTCTACAATGATATACGGAGGCCGTGCTGGCATACATCTGCATCGCGGTTTTTAACAAATGGACATTCAACTATCAACATGCCGGGGGATGACCTAAATCACAGGCAAACACGCCACTCGTCATGCGGTGGTCCGGTCTACATCGATTCACCCGAACAACGCCTATGTCGTTGCCCAATGGATATGTACAAGCCGCCGCACTGCGGTCTGGATTATTCCAACAACTCTGAAGCAAGGCATGACAATTTAGCATCTGCCTGCACCGGATGATTCAATGGATATGGCACATAAGTCGTCGCCACTATATTTTGGTTAAACAACCAGCTGGGATGAACCGTTGGCTGGATTACTGACACAAATCATACAGAGTCATTTATAACCTGCCATGATCGACCTCAAGTTCCCCTAGATTCATATTGCATTATCAACGCCAAGGATATACAATGAGTGTTGCGAAGATCATTAACTCGCCACCTTGCTTCCAGCTTCAACATATGACAGCGGTCCGCTGTTCAGTTATATGCCGGTTTATATCAGGGCCAAATATGAAGAATCTCAAGCCAACTCTTCGAGTCGTCTTAAGACTCGAGGGCTATGATGACATGACTCAGCAGATGTTGCCAGTTTCAGCAAAATTCAAGAACTCTAGGTCATTGGAGGGAAAAATGTTGGAAATATGCCCTAGAGGCAATAATAAAATGGTTATTTTTATATTTCCTTGTTCATGATAATTGTCTATTGTTCATGCTATAATTGTGTTATCCGGAAATCGTAATACATGTGTGAATACATAGACCACAACATGTCCTTAGTGAGCCTCTAGTTGACTAGCTCGTTGATCAATAGATGGTTACGGTTTCCTGACCATGGACATTGGATGTCATTGATAACGGGATCACATCATTGGGAGAATGATGTGATGGACAAGACCCAATCCTAAGCATAGCACAAGATCGTTTAGTTCGTCTGCTAAAGCTTTTCTAATGTCAAGTATCATTTCCTTAGACCATGAGATTGTGCAACTCCCGGATGCTGTAGGAATACTTTGGGCGCGCCAAACGTCACAACATAACTAGGTGGCTATAAAGGCACACTACGAGTATCTCCGAAAGTGTCTGTTGAGTAGGCACGAATCGAGACTAGGATTTGTCACTCCGTATGACGGAGAGGTATCTCTGGGCCCACTCAGTAAGACATCATCATAATGAGCTCAATGTGACCAAGAAGTTGATCACGGGATGATGTGTTACGGAACGAGTAAAGAGACTTTCCAGTAACGAGATTGAACAAGGTATAGGGATACCGACGATCGAATCTCGGGCAAGTATCATACCGGCAGACAAAGGGAATTGTATACGGGATTGATTGAATCCCCGACATCGTGGTTCATCCGATGAGATCATCGTGGAACATGTGGAAACCAACATGGGTATCCAGATCCCGCTGTTGGTTATTGGCCGGAGAGATGTCTCGGTCATGTCTGCATGATTCCCGAACCCGTAGGGTCTACACACTTAAGGTTCGGTGACGCTAGAGTTGTTATGGGAAATAGTATGCCGTTACCGAATGTAGTTCGGAGTATCGGATGAGATCCCGGACGTCACGAGGAGTTCCGGAATGGTCCAGAGGTGAAGATTTATATATGGAAGTCATCATACAGTCACTGGAAGTGTTCGGGGGTTTATCGGTATTGTACCCGGACCACCGAAGGGGTTCCGGGGGTCCACCTGCCCCGGAGGGCCCTATGGGCTGTATGTGGAAGGGAACCAGCCCCTAAGTGGGCTGGGTACCATCCCCCCTTAGGGCCCATGCGCCTAGGGTTGGGAGGGGGGAACCCTAAAGGGGGCGCC
>NC_041392.1:567904172-567925857 GCF_002162155.2 Triticum dicoccoides | reverse complement strand
CCCTTAGCTGCCGCCCCCTCTAGATCTCATCTAGAGGGGCCGACCCCCTTCTCCCTTCGCCCTATAAATAGAGGGGTGGAGGGAGAGCAGCATCACCACATCCAAGGCGCAACCCTCCCCCTCTACAACACCCCTCCTCCTCCGTTGAGCTTGGCGAAGCCCTGCCGGAGAACTGCGAGCTCCACCACCACGCCATCGTGCTGCCAGAGCTCTTCCCCAACTTCTCCTCCCCCTTGCTGGATCAAGAAGGAGGAGACGTCCCCGGGCTGTACGTGTGTTGAACACGGAGGCGCCGTTGTTCGGCGCTTAGATCAGAATCAACCGCGATCTGAATCACTGCGAGTACAACTCCTTCATCGGCGTTCTTATAATGCTTCCACATCACGATCTTCAAGGGTATGAAGATGCACTCCCCACTCTCTCGTTGCTAGTCTCTCCATAGATTGATCTTGGTGATGTGTATAAAATTTTAATTTCTGCAACGATCCCCGACAGTGGCATCAAAGCTAGGTCTATGCGTAGATTCTATGCACGAGTAGAACACAAGTTGTTGTGGGCGTCGATTTTGTCAATTTACTTGCCGTTAGTAGTCTTATCTTGACTCGGCGGCATCATGGGATGAAGCGGCCCAGACTGACCTTACACGTACGCTTACGTGAGACAGGTTCCACCGACTGACATGCACTAGTTGCATAAGGTGGCTAGCGGGTGTCTGTCTCTCCCACTTTAGTCCGATCGGATTCGATGAAAAGGGTCCTTATGAGGGGTAAATAGAAATTGGCATATCACGTTGTGGTTTTGGCGTAGGTAAGAAACGTTCTTGCTAGAAACCTATAGCAGCCACGTAAAAACTTGTCACAACAATTAGAGGACGTCTAACTTGTTCTTGCAGCATATGCCGTGTGATGTGATATGGCCAAAAGGATGTGATGAATGATATATGTGATGTATAAGATTGATCATGTTCTTGTAATAGGAATCACGACTTGCATGTCGATGAGTATGACAACCGCCAGGAGCCATAGGAGTTGTCTTAATTTATTGTGTGACCCGAGTGTCACTGAAAACGCCATGTAATTACTTTACTTTATTGCTAACAGTTAGCCATAGTAGTAGAAGTAACATTTGGCGAGACAACTTCATGAAGACACGATGATGGAGATCATGGTGTCATGCCGGTGACAATGATGATCATGGCGCCCCAAAGATGGAGATCAAAAGGAGCAAAATGATATTGGCCATATCATGTCACTATTTGATTGCATGTGATGTTTATCATGTTTTTACATCTTATTTGCTTAGAACGACGGTAGCTTAAATAAGATGATCCCTCGAAATAATTTCAAGAAAGTGTTCCCCCTAACTGTGCACCGTTGCTAAGGTCCGTTGTTCCGAAGCACCACGTGATGATCAGGTGTGATAGGTTCTAACGTTCACATACAACGGGTGTAAGCCAGATTTACACATGCAATACACTTATGTTGACTTGATGAGCCTAGCATGTACAGACATGGCCTCGGAACACAGAAGGCCGAAAGGTCGAGCATGAGTCGTATAGAAGACACGATCAACATGAAGATGTTCACCGATGATGACTAGTCTGTCTCACGTGATGACTGGACACAGCCTAGTTGACTCGGATCATGTATCACTTAGATGACTAGAGGGATGTCTATCTGAGTGGGAGTTCATTAAATAATTTGATTAGATGAACTTAATTATCATGAACATAGTCTAAAAATCTTTGCAAAATGTCCTGTAGATCAAATGGCCCACGCTAATGTTGCCCTCAACTTCAACGTGTTCCTAGAGAAAACCAAGCTGAAAGACGATGGTAGCAACTACACGGACTAGGTCCGTAACCTGAGGATTATCCTCATAGCTGCCAAGAAAGCATATGTCCTTGAAGCACCGCTAGGTGAAGCACCTGTTTTCCCAGCAACTCGAGACGTTATGAACGCCTGGCAGTCGCGTAGTGATGATTACTCTATGGTTTAGTGCGGCATGCTTTACAGCTTAGAACCGGGGCTCCAAAAGCATTTTGAGCAGCACGGAGCATATGAGATGTTCCAAGAGCTAAAAATGGTTTTCCAAGCTCATGCCCGGGTCGAGAGATATGAAGTCTCTAAAAAGTTCTACAGTTGTAAGATGGAGGAGAATAGTTCTGTCAGCGAGCACATACTCAAAATGTCTGGGTTGCACAACCGCTTGTCTCAGCTGGGAGTTAATCTCCCGGATGACACGTTCGTTGACAGAATCCTTCAGTCGCTCCCACCTAGCTACAAGAGCTTTGTGATGAATTTCAATATGCAGGGGATGGAGAAAACCATTCTTGAGGTATATTCAATGCTGAAATCAGCGGAGGTGGAGATCAAAAAGGAACATCAAGTGTTGATGGTCAATAAAACCACTAGTTTCAAGAAAGGAAAGGGTAAGAAGAACTTCAAGAAGGACGGCAAGGGACTTGCCATGCCCGGTAAGCCAGTTACCGGGAAGAAGCCAAAGCATGGACCCAAGCCTAAGACTGAGTGCTTTTATTGCAACGGAAATGGTCACTGGAAGCAGAACTGCCCCAAGTACTTAGCGGATAAGAAAGCCGGCAATACCAAAGGTATATATGATATACCACTCATAGTAGCTCCTGGGTATTTGATACCGTTGCGGTTGCTCATATATGTAACTCAAAACAGGAGCTGCGGAATAAGCGGAGACTGGCGAAGGACGAGGTGACGATGCGCGTCGGGAATGGTTCCAAGGTCGATGTGATCGCCGTTGGCACGCTACCTCTACATTTACCTACGGGGTTAGTTTTAAACCTCAATAATTGTTATTTAGTGCCAGCTTTGAGCATGAACATTGTATCTGGATCTCACTTAATGCGAGATGGCTACTCATTTAAATCTGAGAATAATGGTTGTTCTATTTATATGAGAGACATGTTTTATGGTCATGCCCCACTGGTCAATGATTTATTCTTATTTAATCTCAAACGTGATGTTACACATATTCACAGTGTGAATGCCAAAAGATGTAAGGTTGATAATGATAGTCCCACATACTTGTGGCACTGCCACCATGGTCACATTGGTGTCAAACGCATGAAGAAACTCCATGTAGATGGACTTTTGGAGTCTCTTGATTATGAATCATTTGACACGTGCGAACCATGCCTCATGGGAAAAATGACCAAGACTCCGTTCTCCGGAACAATGGAGCGAGCAACCAACTTATTGGAAATCATACATACTGATGTGTGCGGTACAATGAGCGTTGAGGCTCGCGGTGGTTATCGTTATGTTCTCACCCTCACTGACGACTTAAGTAGATATGGGTATGTCTAGTTAATGAAACACAAGTCCGAGACCTTTGAAAAGTTCAAGGAATTTTAGAATGAGGTTGAGAATCAACGTGACAGGAAAATAAAGTTCTTATGATCAGATCATGGATGGGAATATTTGAGTCACGAATTTGGCACGCACTTAAGGAAATGTGGAATTGTTTCACAACTCATGCCGCCTGGAACACCTCAGCGTAATGGTGTGTCTGAATGTCGTAATCGCACACTATTACATATGGTGCGATCTATGATGCCTCTTACCGACCTACCGCTATCATTTTGGGGTCATGCTTTAGAGACTGCCGCATTCACTTTAAATAGGGCTCCATTGAAATCCGTTGAGACGACACCGTATGGATTATGGTTTGAGAAAAAACCTAAGCTCTCATTTCTGAAAGTTTGGGGATGCGATGCTTATGTCAAGAAACTTCAACCTGAAAAGCTCGAACCCAAGTCGGAAAGATGCATCTTCATAGGATACCCTAAAGAAACTATTGGGTATACCTTCTTCCTCAGATTCGAAGGAAAGATCTTTGTTGCCAAGAATGGATCCTTTCTAGAGAAAGAGTTTCTCTCGAAAGAAGTAAGTGGGAGGAAAGTAGAACTTGATGAAGTACTGCCTCTTGAATCGGAAAGTAGCGCAACTCAAGAAAATGTTTCTGTGGTGCCTGCACTGACTAGAGAGGAAGTTAATGATGCTGATCAAGGAACTTCAGATCAAGTTACTACTGAACTTCGTAGGTCCACAAGGACACGTTCCATACTAGAATGGTATGGCAACCCTGTCCTAGAAATAATGTTGTTAGACAATGATGAACCTTAAAACTATAAAGAAGCAATGGCGGGCCCAGATTCCAACAAATGGCTTGAAGCCATGAAATCCGAGATAGGATCCATGTATGAAAAGAAATATGGACTTTGACAGACTTTCCCAATGATCGGCGAGCCATAGAAAATAAATGGATCTTTAAGAAGAAGGCGGACGCGGATGGCAATGTGGCCGTCTATAAAGCTTGACTTGTCGCTAAGGGTTATCGACAAGTTCAAGGGGTTGACTACGATGAGACCTTCTCACCCATAGCGAAGCTGAAGCCCGTCCAAATCATGTTAGCAATTGCCGCATTCTATGATTATGAGATATGGCAAATGGACGTCAAAACGACATTCCTTAATGGTTTCCTTAAGGAAGAATTGTATATGATGCAACTGGAAGGTTTTGTCGATCCTAAGAATGCTGACAAGGTATGCAAGCTCCAACGCTCAATCTATGGGCTGGTGCAAGCATCTCGGAGTTGGAACATTCACTTTGATGAGATGATCAAAGCGTTTGGGTTTATGCAGATTTATGGAGAAGCCTGTGTTTACAAGAAAGTGAGTGGGAGCTTTGTAGCATTTCTCATATTGTATGTGGATGTCATACTATTGTTGGGAAATGATACAGAACTCTTGGAAAGCATAAAAGGCCTACTTGAATAAGTGTTTTTCAATGAAGGACCTTGGAGAAGCTGCTTATATATTAGGCATCAAGATCTATAGAGATAGATCGAGACGCCTCATTGGTCTTTCACAAAGCACGTACCTTGACAAAATATTGAAGAAGTTCAATATGGATCAGTCCAAGAAAGGGTTCTTGCATGTATTGCAAGGTGTGAGATTGAGCACGGCTCAATGCCCGACCATGGCAGAAGATAGAGAAAAGATGAGTGTCATCCCCTATGCCTCAGCCATAGGGTCTATTATGTATGCCATGCTGTGTACCAGACCTGATGTAAACCTTGCCGTAAGTTTGGTAGGAAGGTACCAAAGTAATCCCGGCATGGAACACTAGACAACGGTCAAGAATATCCTGAAGTACCTGAAAAGGACTAAGGATATGTTTCTCGTTTATGGAGGTGACGAAGAGCTCATCGTAAAGGGTTACGTCGATGCTAGCTTCGACACAGATCCGGATGACTCCAAGTCACAAACTGGATACGCGTATATTTTGAATGGTGGGGCAGTCAGCTGGTGCAGTTGCAAGCAAAGCGTCGTGGCGGGATCTACATGTGAAGCGGAGTACATGGTAGCCTCGGAGGCAGCACATGAAGCAATCTGGATGAAGGAGTTCATTACCGACCTAGGAGTTATTCCCAATGCGTCGGGCCCGATGGCTCTCTTCTATGACAACACTGGAGCTATTGCCTTGGCCAAGGAGCCCAGGTTTCACAAGAAGACCAGGCATATCAAGCGTCGCTTCAACTCCATTCGTGAAAATGTTCAAGATGGAGACATAGATATTTTTAAAGTGCATACAGACCTGAATGTCGCAGATCCGTTGACTAAACCTCTTCCACGAGTAAAACATGATCAACTCCAGAACTCTATGGGTGTTCGATTCATCACAATGTAACTAGATTATTGACTCTAGTGCAAGTGGGAGACTGCTGGAAATATGCCCTAGAGGCAATAATAAAATGGTTATTATTATATTTCCTTGTTCATGATAATTGTGTATTGTTCATGCTATAATTGTGTTATCCGGAAATCGTAATACATGTGTGAATACATAGACCACAACATGTCCCTAGTGAGCCTCTAGTTGACTAGCTCGTTGATCAATAGATGGTTACCGTTTCCTAACCATGGACATTGGATGTCGTTGATAACGGGATCACATCATTAGGAGAACGATGTGATGGACAAGACCCAATCCTAAGCATAGCACAAGATCGTGTAGTTCGTCTGCTAAAGCTTTTATAATGTCAATTATCATTTCCTTAGACCATGAGATTGTGCAACTCCCGGATGCCGTAGGAATACTTTGGGTGTGCCAAATGTCACAACGTAACTGGCTGACTATAAAGGCACACTACGGGTATTTCTGAAAGTGTTTGTTGAGCTGGCACGAATCGAGACTGGGATTTGTCACTCCGTATGACGGAGAGGTATCTCTGGGCCCAATCGGTAAGACATCATCATAATGAGCTCAATGCGACCAAGGAGTTGATCACGTGATGATGTGTTACGGATCAAGTAAAGAGACTTGCTAGAAACGAGATTGAACAAGGTATAGGAATACCGACGATCGAATCTCGGGCAAGTATCATACCGGTAGATAAAGGAAATTGTATACGGTATTGATTGAATCCCCGACATCGTGGTTCACCCGATGAGATCATCGTGGAACATGTGGGAACCAACATGGGTATCCAAATCCCGTTGTTGGTTATTGGCCGGAGAGATGTCTCGGTCATGTCTGCATGATTCCCGAACCCGTAGGGTCTACACACTTAAGGTTCGGTGACGCTAGAGTTGTTATGGGAAATAGTATGCAGTTACCGAATGTTGTTCAGAGTCCCGGATGAGATCCCGGAAGTCACGAGGAGTTCCGGAATGGTCCGGAGGTGAAGATTTACATATGGAAGTCATCATACGGTCACCGGAAGTGTTCGGGGGTTTATCGATATTGTACCGGGACCACCGAAGGGGTTCCGAGGTCCACCGGGAGGGTCCACCTGCCCCGGAGGGCCCTATGGGTTGTATGTGGAAGGGAACCAGCCCCTAAGTGGGCTTGGCGCCATCCCCCCTTAGGGCCCATGCACCTAGGGTTGGGAGGGGGGAACCCTAAAGGGGGCGCCCCCCTTGGCTTGGGGGGTAAGCCCCCTCCCCTTAGCCGCCGCCCCCCTCTAGATCTCATCTAGAGGGGCCGACCCCCTTCTCCCTATAAATAGAGGGGTGGAGGGAGGGCAGCAACACCACATCCAAGGTGCATCCCTCCCCCTCTGCAACACCCCTCCTCCTCCGTTGAGCTTGGCGAAGCCCTGCCAGAGAACTGCGAGCTCCACCACCACGCTGTCGTGCTGCCAAAGCTCTTCCCCAACTTCTCCTTCCCCCTTGCTGGATCAAGAAGGAGGAGACGTCCCCGGGCTATACGTGTGTTGAACGCGGAGACGCCGTTGTTCGGCGCTTAGATCAGAATCAACCACGATATGAATCGCTGCGAGTACGACTCCTTCATCTGCGTTCTTGTAATGCTTCCGCATCATGATCTTCAAGGGTATGAAAATGCACTCCTCTCTCTCTCTCTCGTTGCTAGTCTCTCCAAAGATTGATCTTGGTGATGCGTATAAAATTTTAATTTCTGCAACGATCCCCAACAAAATAACACGACCCTGGAAGCTACTGCCATATTGGTGAAATTTGAAGGCCGTCAGAAAATTTCCGGCTTAAAAAAGTGATTGACAATCATAAAGTTCTGGCTCAATATAAGAATTCTGGGTTATCAGGAAAGATTCCGGTTTAAAATCTGGCTCCAGAGAAGTCTATCTCCCACAAAGCCTTGAAAGCTCTCAATATCCGGTTTAAAGTCCCGGTTTAAAAGAATTAATCTCTCGCAAGTTCGAGTTCTCAGAAAAATTATAGGGACCAAAGAGAGTTGGATGCACAGCACAACTCAAACATAGGTACCCGACAAGTAGAGCTCACGAATATGTCACTTGGGGGCTTCCTGTTCAAACATAGATGTATTAACCAAAGAGAACATAACATTACCACCCTCTTGAATGGCTTGGAATACCAGGTGTATTCACCAATTTTTCCAGGTTATCTTGTTAAAACATAGGTGTATTCACCAAAGAGGACATAACATTTCCGGGTCATCCTACCTGTATACCAGCTGCTTCTTCATCAGGTAATCCTGATTGACCCGCCGAACTCTTAACAATCAACACTTTACGGTGTATTCACCAAAGATCATGAGCTTGGTAAGGTTAAAATGTCGGTTGTTATGTGAGAGCGCGGCTTACAGATAGTTAGGATAAATCCAGGCTACTAAGCCGCCTTCATTGAAACTTGGTTAAACCTACCTGTTTGCTTGATGCTACTCCGACCTTGTGTACTCTCGATAAGTCATATCTGAACTTATCCAGGTTAAAACATCGATTGGGTCATGTGAGAGCTGGCTTACAGAAAGCGAGGATACTCCAGTGGCTATCATGCTAGTTTCATTGAAGTATTCTGTTATCATACACACACATCATCATATATTGCATCATACATTGCATCATCATTACATCATCATATATTGCATCATACATTGCATCATCATTACATCATCATATCATGCATCATATGTGCATGGATATACTGGTTTATATGGCAGGAATCAGTTTTCAGGCCGGGTTATATTATTTAAATCTTTAATAGCCAACATGGCTGGATTTTATTATGGTTATCAATAACCAGTATTATGATTAAGGTTTTCAAAGTTGCTTCAGTGCAATGGCTATTATTTATCAATGGATATGATTTATTCTACAAAGAAAGGAATAGTCCCGAGTCGCTCCAGGCTTACGACCCAACACTTGGGGGCTACATTATTCAAGTTGAGATTACATCAGATATGCAAGTCTCATGTCGCTGCAAGCAAGCACCATGACACTTGGGGGCTAATGCAAAGTCATTTTTACTGGCTTTATTGAAGAACCGACTCATCACATCATAATGAGCCGGCCCTTGGGGGCTACCAATTGCTCCTGTCAACAATTCAAGATACACAAGTCTTATTCCATTGTATTGAAGGGTCCACTGCTCAGTTGGTAAAGCACAAAGCTCTTAACCTTGTGGACATGGGTTCAGCCCCATGATGGGGGTTACATCATATGATGTTCTTTTCAAAGAAGTATATATAAAGTTCCAGCTCAATATTATCTTACCGAGCCAGCCCTTGGGGGCTACATGTTGTTGTTCAAGTCTACATGATCATATTTATAAAGTCCCTACTCATTATTGCATAATGACCCAGCCCTTGGGGGCTACACTGGTTGAAGTTTTTAAGAGTATAAGACAATTACAAGTCCCAGGTTACTGCAAGCATGACAACCCGACACTTGGGGGCTACATATATGGAGTATTCAGTCTTTACTAGTGACTAAGATGAACACCATGGATTTCTTCAAAGTGGCAGTATTTATATTGAAGCAAGTCTTAAGTCATCACTTTGTTTCTGCTCAAGACTTGGGGGCTATAGGTAATATAGATATAAAGGAGAAAAATCTTCAAATTCTCAGTTTTGAGTAAACCAGATTGACCCGACGTCACCAATAACTATGACCCGACGTCGACAACAATTATGACCCGGTGCTACCGATATTTACAAACCAAATATTTTGGCAATGATAAACCGTCAAGTTCTACAAGCCAACTGAAAGTCAGATGAATATTTCAAGACCAATATTTTTAAGCCGGTGCTTTGGAAGCTGATTCAAGTGGATTATTTCTTAAAATATTTCTCTACAAGAGACCAATGTCAGCATATTGACTTTGAAGCTGGCCTATTGACCCGGATTTCTCAAAAGAAGTATCTGGATTCTTTACATTGAAAAAGTTGAAACACATCTGCTAAGGGAGATTTGCTATGAGATCATGGACATGTATATATCAACAAGGAAATGACATGGACTTAACAATGATCAGGTGCAGGCTTACAAAATATTTAACCCAGAGCACAACCTGTCAAATTTGTTCTTGTGTTTATATTGCAGATCAGTTTTACATGGATAAATCCAAATTAAACTAGGGGCTAATGTCGGGGATATACCCCATGGTGTAACCCGGCTAGATGTATGACCCGAATGGATCTACAGGCGACTCATTACTGACCCGCCCGGGGCTTGGCGATTCATGGGTAACCCGCCCAATCTTGGTGGCTCATTAGTAACCCAGCGGGTGGTCAGGCGGACGACAAGGCCCGGTGGCCCAGAAGGCGGTTCATGGAAGTCCGGATCAAGCTATGGTGGGCCGGTTTAAGAGGAAAGCATAAGGAATATTCCCTTACAAAGGAAGCAAGACTAGGACTCCACTTGTAATAGAGTAATCCTAATCCTAATAGGACTAGTCATGTAAGCCGCCCCTTCAACATATATAAGGAGGGGCAGCGCACCCCAAGGGGGACAAGTTTGACAAGTTCCACAAGTTAGACCAGTTAGGTTTAGACAGACAAGTCAATAGCTCTCGAGATGAGCACCATTGTAATCGTGATCATCATCATCAATATCAATGAAGCAATATGTAGGCTTTTACCTCCACCGTGAGGGGCCGAATCTGGGTAAAACCTTGCATCTCTAGATTCCTACCAACCCCGTTCAAGCTACCACATAGATGTGTTGGCCTCATGACTAAGTCCTCACACTAGGACATCTGCCGTGACAATTCCACGACACCAGGTTTGGGCCCTCTCTATGGAGGTAATACCCTACTTCTTGCTTGATTGATCTTGATGAATACGAGTATTACAAGAGTTGATCTACCTCGAGATCTTAATGGCTAAAACCCTAGAAGTCTATCCTATATGATTATGATGGTCTCTACGGACTAAACCCTCCGGTTTATATAGACATCGGAGGGGACTAGGGTTATACAAAGTTGGTTACAGAGAAAGGAATCTTCATATCCAAACGCCAAGCTTGACATCCACGCCAAGGAGAGTCCCATCCGGACACGAGTGAAAGTCTTCAGTCTTGTATCTTCATAGCCCATCAGCTCGGCCCATGTCTAACAGGCCAGACGCCCAAGGACCCCATAGTCCAGGACTCCCTCAGGTCTCATCCTTGATCCGCTTCGACGGGGTGAAAGTAGCTGATCTCCCAGAGGCGGTGGTGCGCCAAATGACCGCTCATGCTAGCACGCACGTTCGCATGGAACGTCGTCGTTCGCTCTGGAAGCGCGGGGACGACGATTTCTTCAACCTTCTTGCTTGATTCTTTTGTGGAAAGTGTTTGTCACCTTTAATACGTGATTCAACAAATTAATATTGCTCCAATAAATGAATATTTCTCCATAAACCTTAACCCGAGGGATTATCAACAAAAAGAAGTGCGCGAATGCGGTAAAATTACACAAAACCTACCTAGTAGGCACATTTTAAAAAAAGGTCTCATAATTTGGACTCATCAACTCCCCTAAGCTTAGAGATTTGCTCGTCCCCGAGCAAATACCACAACTTGTGATGAAGAGGTCATCTTGGTTGTAAGCTGCAGACGAATCAAATGAATGGGTCTAAAATAAATTTTCAGAATTTACATCATATGACTAATTACCCCATGCACCATCACATCCTAATTTCCATCAAATGAGTATGAAGGCTTCTACACCTTATTATCAATTGTTAACGAGACTCCTTCTAACTTTAACTGATACTTTATTATCCTCTTTCAGTTGGACAAGCTTTAGTACAATACATTTTACATTTTCTTGTTTTTCATTCCCCACTTTTTATTTCATGAATTGCTAAGCCTGCCCCATATCACTTGAGGTTTTCTCTCTTTTTGAGATGTGATATGAAGGGTATGCTTAATCATCCAAGTTCATTCATTGGGAATCTCATTCCTTTTCTTGAATCATTAACGTTTTGCTCTATCCATATTTCATACTTGGTTCATCTGTATTAAGAAACCTCTCCAAGTAATCACCAAATAAACTGAAGTTTGTTCGAATGCATCACATCAAGTTGTTAACTTCTCATTTATGATTGATACTAGAGACGTGGAAGACTTATAATCATCATCTAAAAACAAAGATATGTAGCACACAAAGATGTATAACCATACTAGCAAATTCATCTAGATCACTTTGGACTATTCATCAAACCATCCATGACTCAATGGATAAGACTCTTCCCTATTCACCAAAAGGTGTGATAGTACTTTTATTACTCGAAATAAATGAACTCCTTCAAACAAAGTTCAACTAAAAAGTAATAACAAAAAGGAAACAAGAAAGGGCTTCAAAATCCCCACAAGTTAACATGCTAAGCCGGTTGGATTCATTTAGTCTCCTTTTTATTGGTACCAGCATTATCTTCTGGAGGCGAAGCAATGAAACTGGTTAGGGCATCAATCAGGTGCTTGTTAGCAACCTCCAAATCGATGATACGAGACGGTACATGCGAAGAGTTGCATCTTGGTTGGCAATGATTCTTAAGCTCGTGTTAAGAGCCTCACGCGTCTTGACAGCCAAGGTAACCTCCATCTCCCTGATCTTAGCAATCATAGCTTTAGTCTCAACTACTGAATTATTAACTTGTACCTGAGGTGGAGTCAGTTGCACCGGAGCGATATAACGCCTTTTCCTAGGAGGCCCAACTTGCATGCAGGCGCCAATGGTGTGCATCCCACACACCCTTGAATCAATCTCGCCGAACTCATCCAAACGATCATGGATAGTGTTGTTACTAAAACCACACTTCCCCATGGCAGCAGGAGTCTCCTTGAAAAAATCAAGCTTGTCCTAACCGATGATGATCTTAATAGTGTTGACGGGGATGGCCATCGGTTTCTTGTCCTTCTCTTCATCTTCCTCTTCATCGTCCTCCACAAAAGGAGGTTCCTCCGGATATTCTTCGAAAGAGGTCCAATTGTGTCAGTGATGAAGCCTATCCGTTATGAGAATAGCCTTCCTGCTCCAAGTCCTCTTCTTCCTATGAAGAGGTTTGCCTCTCATCCCATGAATTAGCCATGGCTATATGCACTTCCAAACTCAAATAGACTTTGCCTAGATTTTTTTGTGAGCTTTGATAGAGGAGGGAGTAATGGTTTTGTATATAAGAGGCTAATGATGCATGTTTTGACGAGATAAGGAATTTAAAAAGGATAGCAAACAACCCACATAAGATGAGGTGAAATTCTGTTGAAACTCGGAAAGAAATCGTGATCATTTAGGCATTCCTTTCTCCCCCCGAGCTCTTTGTGGACAGAGCATTTGACGGCCTTAAGGATAGGCTCTTTCGACCGTTTAGGCGTCTGTTTGATCCCCCTTTTTCATGCGAGATATAAACACACACAAATATATAGGACAAATTTTTCCTACTACCGGGTGTAGTTACTCCCACTTTTGTTTCCTATGTTGTAGTTAGTATCTATCATATCGGAGAGTATGTACACGTAAGATGTAGTATATAAGAATGTTTAGGTAGTACATATACTATTTTTTGGTAGTATGTACTATATTTTGTGCATACTCCATTTCGCATACAAATATGTACGTATTTCACAAATACAATAAAACTATGAGCTCACTTGCACTTTTTTCGTATAACTCGCTTTGGAGTATATGAGATGTAAGAGTATATGAGAAATGGGTGTAACTACACCCGGTAGTAGGATGCATTTTCCCGATGCGGATATATAAAAAACACTATTCTGGTCACCGGATCCGAATATTATTCTGATCACAACCTGAACTTCCCTCTGTATAGGAACCCGACCTTTGGGCTATCTTCGCAACCGTGTCTCCCCGCGTGAATTATTCTGGTCAGTCGTGTTCTATATGATGTAAGTGTAATCTGCAAACAATTTTTAGTAACTAATTTCCCGTTTTAAATAGGAATTTCGCTCATTGGCGGATTTTGCTCTGGGGTCATGATGAACATGTGTCTGTTGTAATTTTACTGCATGAGTTGTTCGACCCGAACTTCCCCAAGTGCTAGGTTGAACTTCCGCCAACATTGCCCAAATGGGGCTTGCGATATACCGTTGGAAAGCTATGGACACAAGTATCATGACCCAAGTTATTTTTTTGGCAAAATGAAAGCGGTTTAAGAGAAGTTTTGAAAACCATTTTTTCTTCATACAAAAAACGTGAATCATATTTTCGATCGCATTTCCAAACCGTTTATCAGAATGAGGCAAATTATATGGCATTGGAAAGCTTCTGCAAAACCGCTCCTTCCACATGTTGATAGTTTTCTCTAATTCTCTATGGTTAAAGAGTAATTTGGAAAATCATAAAATTTCGCAAACCGAACAGACGAGTTCGTATTTTCGATGCCATTTCTAAATGGCTAATCTAATTGAGGCATATGGCATTGGAAAGCTTATGAAAATGCGCTACTTTTTCATGTTGAATTATTTTTCTACTTTTGAACGGTTTAAGAGTAATTTAGAAAATGGTACAAGTTCCACCGAGTTCGTATTTTCGAGTTAATTTTTTAACCGTATGTTCGAGTGCAGCAAACGATATGACGTTGGAAAGCTGGAACAAATGCGAATTTTTTGGTGTATATTGTTTCTCCCAATTCTTTACGGTTTTAAGCCAATTCTGAAAATGGCTAAAAACTTATTTTCGCCGTAATTTCTACAAACTTTACCGAAATGGGGCAAATAATTACCGTTGGAAAGCTACAGAAAATGCGAAACTTTTTCATGTTGATAGTTTTCTCTGATTCCTAGCCAATTTCAAGTAATTTTGAAAAGGCGAGTGTAGCGACCAGACCTCAAACAGTCTGATCTCTATGCATCATTGTCATCCCTGGATCGGTAATGCTGACATGCACAGTACTTGAGTATTTATAACAGAGTAGCAATCACACACTTATTACATCGAATGTCTCAAAAGAGAACTTATTACAATAAATATGGCTTAAGGCCATCTAATATGATAACAATGGAAGGCTTGGAAGATAAAGTGAGTCCATCAACTCCAACGGCATCACTGAGTGAAAGACCACGACCTAAGGCTCCTTACTCGTCGTCTGAAAAGTCTGCAACATGATACGTTGCAGCCCGAAACGGGCCAGCACATGGAATATGCTGGCAATGTAACACAAGGGAGTAATGAACAGAATAATGCTATCACTACATGCATATATGGCTGGTGGAGGCTGTATGGTTAATATGTTAAGCGGAAAACCAATGTTTTCCCTACAACAAAGGAATACATTTTATTTAACTATCATGGTGGTTGTTAAACATTGAGAAGGTTCACCCTACTCAATCCCAATTAAGCATCATCATTAAACCCAATCAAATTACATTAAGAGTGGTGAGATCCCCATGATAATCCAAGAACTAGATACTCAAGATGTCCATAACCGGGGACACAGCTAACCATGATTAGTTTGTACACTCTGAAGAGGTTTGCGCACTTCTCCCCACAAGACTCGATCTCCTTCGTTGGATTTCTCGCACTACATAATGTTTGAGAAACGGATGAGCGAGACACAGTCTTTCCGAAGAGGTCTCCTTAACCGATAGATAGGCATGTATACCTACATTCCCCTACATCTGCTAGCCCATCATGGAAAGGTTTCCCACAACTTACTCAACTATGCCAGAGCCCATAATGGCATGTGGCTGCACACAAAAGTTTCTAGCATGAATAATCTTATGATCCCTTTGAGCCTGGGTGGCAGTCCATAGGAGAATCACACGGTACCCCGGGATTTCCAGAAAATACAGGCAACACTGGGTTCCCCAGGTGCCTCAATCCACCCAGATGTGTATTAAAGTTGCCACCTTAAGTTAACCATTAATTAACAATACTCACATCTGTCATGAATACACTCAAACCCAAACCACGTCTACGAGCATAGCATATCAATATAAGCAACATAGAGGTAACTCCCAAAGGTTTGATAATAAACAGGTGAATAGGTACTACCTCATCTACTTCCCAAAACCCACATATTAATTAGATCCTAATCATGCAATTGTTTGAGGATTGATCTAATGCAATAAAACTGGGTAGTAAAGGGGTATGATCAAAGTGTTACTTGCCTTGCTGATGATCCGTGAAACCTAGAGACTCGTAGTAGCACGCTTCGCACTCCGGGTACTCTATCACAATCAAACAAGCATACAATAAGCAATCAAGCAAAGATGCATGGGTAAAATTCAAATAACAAGATCTAACCAGAAAGTTCAACTTAAGAACTCCGGTTTGCAAAAAGAATCAAATCAAACAAAACAACGAAACTCAAATTGTGAAAGAAACAAGCTTCGATTACTAATCTAGACTAAAGTCAAATTCTACAGTAGCAAAAACTTGTTTAAGTTGATTAAACAGAAAGAGGGCTTCGAGACGAAACTCTAGGCGCTTGAATCGCCTGATTCCGATAAACGAGCGAAAAGATAAACTAAAACGAAAATCGGATCAGAAACCGCGATC
The DNA here is from genome assembly GCF_002162155.2 of Triticum dicoccoides. Classification (NCBI taxonomy): domain Eukaryota; kingdom Viridiplantae; phylum Streptophyta; class Magnoliopsida; order Poales; family Poaceae; genus Triticum; species Triticum dicoccoides. The sequence continues at coordinate 567,909,599 of NC_041392.1, read as the reverse complement.
GAAGATAATCGCAAAAAATCAGAGAAAAAGAAAAACTGCCGAATAGACTAACGAACAAACGTTCGCTGTGTGCGGTTAAATGGTGAAAGCTGTTCGTTAAAACGAATGAATGAACGGGCGTTCGCTAAATAAATAAACCGAAAAAACCGATCTAAAATAAAAAAATGGGATCTAGGGTTTCGAAAAAAAATCGATCGGTTTTCTCGTGAACACCGAGGGCGGCGGCGGCTACCTCTAGCGAGGTCCGGTGAAACGGTGGCGGCGGCGAGCGGCTCTGGTGGCGGCGGCGAGCGGCTCCGGCGGCGGGGCGACAGCGGGTGGCGGCGCGGGGCGGCGGGCTAGCGGGCGGCGGCGGCTGCGGAACGAGGCGGCGTCGGCTTGGGCGGCGCGGCCTAGGGTTTCAGTGGGGTGGGCTGGCGGCGGCGATTTGGCCCTCGGGGTGGCTCAGGCTGCGGCTTATAAAGCCCCCGGCCGAAGGAATCCGGCTCAGGCACGGCCCGTAGGTCGGTTGACTTTCTTTTTTAAAAAAATCTGTGCAGAAAAACAAAGAAAAGAAATACTAAACAAACTCCAAAAATCCTGAAATAAATTTTCCCCGTCCTCTAAGAATCTACCGAACAAGGTGAACATTTATTTGGGACTCTAATGCAATTTTGAAAACGCATATTTTTCCTAATTCAAATAAAATAGCGATAAAACTCCGAATAAAAACATTATTTGATTTTAATATTAAATCTCCAATATTTCTTTATTTTGAGGAAGTCATTTTATCCCCTCTCTTTTATTTTCATAAAAGTAATATTTGAGAAGAAAATAATTAAAATCAAATGATCCTCTTTTCAAAATTCAAGAAAACTCAAATACGAAAATAACGAAATCCCCAACTCTCTCCGTGGGTCCTTGAGTTGCGTAGAATTTCTAGGATCAAGCCAAAATGCAATAAAATATGATATGCAAAGATGACCTAATGCATAACATTCCAAATTGAAAATTTGGGATGTTACAAACCTACCCCCTTAAGATGAATCTCGCCCTCGAGATTCGGGTTGGCTAGAAAATAGGTGAGGGTGATCCTTCCGTAGGTCTTCCTCCCATTCCCAGGTGGCTTCATCCTCGGTATGGTGGCTCCACTGAACCTTACAAAACTTGATAACCTTGCTGCGTGTGACTCGGCTAGCAAAATCAAGAATCTTGACTGGTTTCTCCTCGTAGGTCAAGTCGCTATCCAACTGAATAGCTTCCAGTGGCACTGTATCTCTCAGAGGGATATCAGCCATCTCTGTGTGGCACTTCTTCAACTGAGAAGCGCGGAACACATCGTGAACTCCTGACAATCCTTCGGGCAATTCCAACTTGTAAGCAACTTCTCCCATATGTTCCAAAACTTTGTATGGTCCCACAAAACGTGGTGCTAAGTTTCCCTTAACTCCAAAGCGCTTCACTCCTCGAAGGGGTGATACACGAAGATACACTCTGTCTCTGACTTCGTAAACTGTCTCCTTGCATTTAGAATCCGCATAACTCTTCTGCCTGGACTGGGCTACTTTGAGTCTATCGCGAATCAGCTTGACCTTCTCTTCAGACTCTTTAATCAAATCTGATCCAAACAACTGTCGGTTTCCAACTTCATCCCACAACAACATTGTCCTGCACCTCCTCCCGTACAATGCTTCGGAAGGGGCCATCTTCAAGCTGGCTTGATAGCTGTTGTTGTAAGAGAACTCTGTGTAAGGCAAATTGTCATCCCAACTAGATCCATAATCCAGCGCACAAGCTCTCAACGTGCCCTCCAAAATCTGATTGACTCTCTCAGTCTGTCCATCTGTCTGCGGGTGAAAAGTTGTACTGAACTCTAGCCTGGTTCCCAAAGTTTCATGCAACTAATTCCAAAACTTTGAGGTAAACTGGGTTCCTCTATCTGATACAATGGTCCTTGGAACTCTATGCAAACATACGATCCTGGTCATGTATAGCTTTGCCAACTTAGCACTGGTGTAAGTGGTCTTCACTTGGATGAAATGAGCTACTTTCTGCAAACGATCGACTACAACCCATATCGAGTCATAGCCTGAACGAGTCCTGGGCAATCCCGTGATAAAATCCATACCTAGCTTGTCCCACTTCCATTCGGGTATCGGCAATGGTTGTAGCAATCTTGTTGGCTTCTGATGCTTTGCCTTCACTCTCTGACATACATCACAAACTGCTACATACTCCGCAATATCCTTCTTCATTCTGGTCCACCAGAAACTATCCTTCAAATCTAGGTACATTTTAGTATTTCCTGGGTGAATCGAATATGGTGAATCATGGGCCTCCTGTAAAATCAGCTTCCTGATCTCCTGATCATTTGGTACATATACGCGGTCCTCGAACCATAAGGTATCGTGCTCATCCTCACGAAATCCTTTAGCCTTTCCTTTGCTCATCCTTTCCTTTATCTCAGTAATCTCCTTGTCCGTCTTCTGAGCTTCTCTGATCTTATCCATCAAAGTAGACTGAATCTCCAATGCTGCTACATAACCTCTCGGAACTATCTCCAAACATAGCTCGCAAAGATTCTCTGCTAACTCCTTGGGTAACTCTCCGGTCATGAGTGTATTGACATGACTCTTGCGGCTCAACGCATTGGCTACCACGTTAGCCTTTCCGGGATGATAGTGCAACTTCATATCATAATCCTTAATGAGTTCCAACCATCTCCTCTGCCTGAGATTCAAGTCCTTTTGCATGAAGATATACTTCAAACTCTTGTGATCAGTGTATACCTCACAATGGTTTCCGATGAGAAAATGTCTCCAAGTCTTCAACGCATGCACTACGGCTGCCAACTCCAAATCATGCGTAGCATAATTTAACTCATGGGGTTTAAGCTGTCATGAGGCATATGAAACAACTCTTCCTTCCTACATAAGCACTGCTCCAAGTCCTCGATGAGAAGCATCGCAATACACTTCATAATCCTTGCATTGATCTGGAAGGATCAACACTGGTGATGTAACCAAGTGTTTCTTCAACTCCTGAAAACTGGCCTCACATTCCTCAGTCCATTTGAACTTGGTGTCCTTTTTTAACAACTCCGTCATAGGCTTTGCAATCTTCGAGAAATTCTTAATGAACCTCCGGTAGTATCCTGCGAGTCCAAGAAAACTCCGGATCTCTCCAACTGACGTGGGTGCCTCCCAATTTGTCACAGTGACGACTTTGGCGGGGTCTACCGCTATTCCTTCTCCGAATATAACATGTCCAAGGAATCCAACTTCCTTCAACCAAAACTCACACTTGCTGAACTTGGCGTATAGCTGATGTTCTCTAAGCTTCCCAAGTACTAATCACAAATGCTCTTTATGCTCCTCTTCATTCTTCGAGTAGACCAGAATATCATCAATGAACACCAGAACGAACTTATCCAAAAACTCCATAAACACCTTGTTCATCATGTTCATGAAATAGGCAGGTGCGTTAGTCAGGCCAAATGACATAACGGTATACTCATATAGCCCGTACCTAGTGGTAAAAGCTGTTTTAGGGATGTCCTGCTCTCTAATCTTCAGCTGGTGGTACCCTGATCGCATATCGATCTTGGAAAACACCTTAGCTCCTTGCAGCTGATCAAACAAATCATTGATCATTGGTAGTGGGTACTTGTTCTTGATCCTCACCTCATTCAATCCTCGATAATCAACAACCATCCTCAATGATCCATCTTTCTTCTCCACTAGAAGTACTGGTGATCCCCAAGATCACGAGCTTGGGCGAATATATCCTTTATCCACTAGCTCCTTAATCTGCTTCTTAATTTCCTCTAAATCCTATGCGGGCATCCTGTACGGTCTCTTAGATATTGGCCCTGTGCCTGGCAAAAGCTCAATCAAAAACCCGATGTCTCTATCCGGTGGCATGCCTGGCAACTCTTTTGGAAATACATCTGGGAAATCCCTCACCACTGGTACTTCCTCCTGTACAACTCCTGATAAGGAATTTACTTGAGTCCTAATCGACACATGCTGGGATACATACTTGATCCTTCTTCCTTCCGAGGTGGTGAGCAAAATCGACTTACTGGCGCAATCGATGTTTCCTCCATACATCGATAGCCAATCCATACCCAGAATCACATCCAAACCTTGCGACTCCAAAATTATCATACCTGAGGGGAAAACATGCCTACCTATGGTCAATGGCATCTGAAAACATCCTTGGCTTGCCATATACTCTGCTCCTAGCGAGCTCACTAACATAGGTGTACTAAGAACTTTGGTGGGCATCTTATACTTATCCACAAATCCCCTTGATATGTATGAATGTGATGCACTAGTATCAAAAAGAACGACTGCAGTAAATGACTTAACCAAAAACTTACCTATTACTGCATCTGGGTGGGCCTCAATCTCCTCCACGTTAACGTGGTTCACTTGTCCCCTGTTAAAAGTGTTGTGCTTCTTCCCAGAACTTCCATTGCCGTTTCCATTCTTAGCTTCAAGACATTCATTGGCGTAATGTCCGGTCTTATGGCACTTGTAGCAAATAACATGGCTTAGATCTTTCTTGGCGGGGGTTGCTGGGTTGGAACGATTCTGTCCGTTGCTTCCTCCATTACCATTTCTGTTCTTGGAGCCACTATAGTTGTGCAAACTTCCTCCAGTGTGATTGTGACCTCCATGGTTATGATGTAGGGGTCCTCCCGAGTTCGGGGTGAAACGAGGTCTCTGCTGAGCTCCAGAATTATACTTCCCTTGTCCATACTTCCTCTTGCGGTTGTCAATCTGCTGCTGCTTCTCTTCAAGGATGAGAGCTCTACCTACCAACTGTTGGTAGTTATTAAAGGTTGCTACCATCAACTGCATGCTCAGCTCATCATTCAGTCCTTCCAGAAACTTCTCCTGTTTAGCTGCATCTGTAGCAACGTCATCTGAGGCATAACGTGCTAGCTTGCTAAAGTCATCCACATATTGGCCAACGGTGTGTCCTCCTTGGCGTAAGTTGCGGAACTCACGCTTCTTCATGGACATAGCTCCTGCTGATACATGGGCAGCGCGAAAAGCCTGTTGGAACTGGTCCCATGTAACATTGGCTATAGGATAGGTGATAGTGTAATTCTCCCACCATGAGGCTGCTGGTCCATCCAATTGGTGCGCGACAAAATGCACCTTCTCAGCATCTGTGCATCCTGCAGTGGTTAACTCCCTTCCAATCCTGCGAAGCCAATCATCTGCCACTATCAGCTCGGTGCTACTAGAAAACACCGACGGTTTCAACCTCAGAAAACAGGCTAAGTTGTTGTTGTTGTTGTTGTTGTTGTTGTTGTTGTTGTTGTTGTTGTTGTTGTTGTTGTTGTTGTTGTTGTTGTTGTTGTTGTTGTTGCTGTTGTTGTTGTTGTTGTTGCTGTTGATGCTGTTGCTGTTGTTGCTGTTGATGTTGTTGTTG
>NC_041392.1:567869899-567903789 GCF_002162155.2 Triticum dicoccoides | reverse complement strand
TTGTTGTTGCTGTTGTTGCTGTTGATGTTGTTGCTGCTGTTGTTGCTGCTATTATTGCTGTTGTTGCTGCTGTTGTCGTCGTTGTTGTTGTTGTTGTTGTTGTTGTTGTTCTGAACTAACAACTGCATCCAGGTATTCTGCTGCTGGATCAACTGAGTGAGCTCCGATGGAAAGGTAAATCTGGGGTCACATTGTTGTTGTTGTTGTTGTTGTGAACTAACAACTGCATCAAGGTATTCTGCTGCTGGATCAACTGAGTGAGCTCCAGTGGAAAGGTATCTCGGAGGCATATGAGGGTTTAGAGGGAAGAGAATAGAATAGACTGAGGTCTAGCGAGAAAACACTACGCATATGCACATGAGACAAACACAATCATATCACTCACTCAATCAAGCAAGGGCATACAATCGGTCTAGAACTATCGTTACAAAAGTGCTCGGACTATACTATATACATGGTGGAATACTACTACTGATATGGTGGTCGACTAGAAAAATTGATCGGTGGAAGACTCCATAATATCCGCTCCAGCTTCATCAACATAGTCATCATCGCTATCGTTGGGGTCCGAGTCGGTGTCATCGATGATGATGTAGTTCTCCAGGCAAGTAGAATCGTCATCTTCTCCTCCTGGCACGGGGTCTCCCATGAATACTCCTAGCTTCCTTGTCAGATCATCATTCATCTCCACTAGTATCATCATTTCCTCCTCGTATCCATCGCGTGTAGACTTGAGTTCTTCCTCCAGCTCCGTGATCCTGGTCATCACCTTCTTTAGATCTATCATGTCTGCGCACATCTAGTTCTCCTGGCGATGAATGTGCTGGTTTAACTCCAGGATGAAGGCTGCAATGGATCTATCCTTCCTGGTGCTAATCATCTCCCATTGCTCATCTCGGCGCCCACAAATCTGGTAGATAGTGTCCTTGAGATCCTTGTGGTAAACTTCTCCAATGCGTCCCATGGTGATGTGGGCTGCCATACTTTTTCCTAGACTCCAGGTTGGTGCATCAAAGGAAAACTCTATGGGCTCAGTGACTGGCGTGAATGTCCTTCCTGGAACTTGAACTTGAATCATCCAATGCTCCTCTTTTGGTAAGGTGGCATTGTAAGTCCCGATGAAGCTTGGTATTTCAATGTTCAGGTACCTAGTGACTTCCTTCAAGTGGCGTCCAAAAGGTGTGTCTTCATCTGGTTGTGCAAACTTGTTCCTTGAGTCCGCCATCCTAAAGAGTAGAAAATGGAGAGGAGTCAGAAATGAGAAGAGAGTAGTGATCTAGGGCTTTAGCTTAGTGGTCGTGTCCTACAGTCAACGTGTGCTCTGATACCATCTTGTAGCGACCAGACCTCAAACAGTCTGATCTCTGTGCATCAGTGTCATCCCTGGATCGGTAATGCTGACACGCACAATACTTGAGGATTTATAACAGACTAGCAATCACACACTTATTACATCGAATGTCTCAAAAGAGAACTTATTACAATAAATATGGCTTAAGGCCATCTAATATGATAACAATGGAAGGCTTGGAAGATAAAGTGAGTCCATCAACTCCAACGGCATCACTGAGTGAAAGACCACGACCTAAGGCTCCTTACTCGTCGTCTGAAAAGTCTGCAACATGATACGTTGCAGCCCGAAACGGGCCAGCACATGGAATATGCTGGCAATGTAACACAAGGGAGTAATGAACAGAATAATGCTATCACTACATGCATATATGGCTGGTGGAGGCTGTATGGTTAATATGTTAAGCGGAAAACCAATGTTTTCCCTACAACAAAGGAATACATTTTATTTAACTATCATGGTGGTTGTTAAACATTGAGAAGGTTCACCCAACTCAATCCCAATTAAACATCATCATTAAACCCAATCAAATTACATTAAGAGTGGTGAGATCCCCATGATAATCCAAGAACTAGATACTCAAGATGTCCACAACCGGGGACACGGCTAACCATGATTAGTTTGTACACTCTGCAGAGGTTTGCGCACTTTTCCCCACAAGACTCGATCTCCTTCGTTGGATTTCTCACACTACATAATGTTTGAGAAACGGATGAGCGAGACACAGTCTTTCCGAAGAGGCCCCCTTAACCGATAGATAGGCATGTATACCTACATTCCCCTACATCTGCTAGCCCATCATGGAAAGGTTTCCCACAACTTACTCAACTATGCTAGAGCCCATAATGGCATGTGGCTGCACACAGAAGTTTCTAGCATGAATAATCTTATGATCTCTTTGAGCCTGGGTGGCAGTCCATAGGAGAATCACACGGTACCCCGGGATTTCCAAAAAATACAGGCAACACTGGGTTCCCCAGGTGCCTCAATCCACCCAGATATATATTAAAGTTGCCACCTTAAGTTAACCATTAATTAACAATACTCACATCTGTCATGAATACACTCAAACCCAAACCACGTCTACGAGCATAGCATAGCAATATAAGCAACGTAGAAGTAACTCCCAAAGGTTTGATAATAAATAGGTGAATAGGTACTACCTCATCAACTTCCCAAAAACCCACATATTAATCAGATCCTAATCATGCAATTTTTTGAGGATTGATCTAATGCAATAAAACTGGGTGGTAAAGGGGTATGATCAAACTGTTACTTGCCTTGCTGATGATCCGTGAAACCTAGAGACTCGTAGTAGCACGTTTCGCACTCCGGGTACTCTATCACAATCAAACAAGCATACAATAAGCAATCAAGCAAAGTTGCACGGGTAAAACTCAAATAAGAAGATCTAACTAGAAAGTTCAACTTAAGAACTCCGGTTTGCAAAAGAATCAAATAAAACGAAACAACGAAACTCAAACTGTGAAAGAAACAAGCTTCGATTACTAATCTGGACTAAAGTCAAATTTTACAGTAGCAAACACTTCTTTAATTTGATTAAACATAAAGACGGCTTCGAGATGAAACTCTAGGCGCTTGAATCGCCTGATTCCGATAAACGAGCGAAAAGATAAACTAAAACGAAAATCGAATCAGAAATCACGATCGAAAACAATCGCAAAAAAACCGATAAAAAGAAAAAATGACGAACAGACTAATGAATGAATGTTCGCTATCCGCGGTTAAACGGTGAAAACCGTTTGTTAAAACGAAGGAACGAACGGGCGTTCGCTAAATAAATAAACCAAAAAAACCGATCTAAAATTAAAAAATGGGATCTAGGGTTTCGAAAAAACCGATCGGTTTTCTTGTGAAAACCAAGGGCGGTTGCGGCTACCTCCGGTGAGGTCCGACGAAATGGCGGCGACGGCGAGCAGCGATGGCGGCGGGGTCGGGCGGCGGGGCGACGGCGGGCTAGCGGGCGACGGAGACGCGCGGCAGCAGCGGCGGAACGCGGTGGCGGCAGCTCGAGCGGCGCGGGCTAGGGTTTTGGAGGGGTGGGCTGGGAGCGGCGACTTGGGCCTCGGGGCGGCTCAGGCTGCGGCTTATAAAGCCCCGGGCCGAAGGAATCCGGCTCGGGCACGGCCCGTATGTCGGTTGACTTTTTAAAAAAAATCCGCGCAGAAAAACAAAGAAAAGAAATACTAAACGGACTCCAAAGATCCTGAAATAAATTTTCCCAGTCCTCCAAAAATCTACCGGACAAGGTGAACATTTATTTGGGACTCTAATGCAATTTTAAAAAACACATATTTTTCCTAATTCAAATAAAATAGCGATAAAACTCCGAATAAAAACCTTATTTGATTTTAATATTAAATCTCCAATACTTCTTTATTTTGAGGAAGTCATTTTATCCCCTCTCTTTTATTTTCATAAAAGAAATATTCAAAGAGAAAATAATTAAAATCAAACAATCCTCTTTTCAAAATTCGAGAAAACTCAAATATGATAGTAATGAAATCCCCAACTCTATCCGTGGGTCCTTGAGTTGCGTAGAATTTCTAGGATCAAGCCAAAATGCAATAAAATATGATATGCAAAGATGACCTAATGTATAACATTCCAAATTGAAAATTTGGGATGTTACAGCGAGATCATTCCTTCTGCCTTTATCGCGAAAGGAAATGCACTGCGTGAAGTACTTGAACTTCTGGGGCATGCCTATTTGAACTTCACTCTGTTTTTGACGTGCTATTTTTTCCCGTAACTCCCAAACCACATACCGGAATTGATCAAATGATATACCGATGGAAAGCTATTGAAAACACGCAACTTTCCCGTGCTGATTAGTTTTTCATCCTGGCGATGGTTCCAAAGAATTTTTTGAATACATAAAAACGTGTTTTAAACGGTATACATGAAAATTTTAAATCGTTCATCGAAACGTAACACATAATATACCGTTGGAAATCTTACGAACAACAACAAGTTTTTCATGTAGACAAGTGTTACAAATTCATTGCCGTTTGAGAGCCGTTTTTAAAATGGCAAAACAACGTTGTTTTTTTGCCTTTTTTCAACATGTAAATGAACGACGGACATCTCGCGCATGAATATTGAACTATGCTAGTTGGAGCACGTGAACTTGTTGAAACAAACCTTTTAAGCTTTTCGTTTTCTATTCTTATGTTCTTATCTGAAACACATTCCGTGTAGTAGTTGAACTTCCTGCTGTTTTCACCTTGAACTTCTATCGCATATTTTTGTACAACCTCTCTCACAAGAATTTTTGAACTTTCTCGGGCCGAGCACTTGAACTTCTATCAACAAAACTTCTATCCTTTGCTTTTTTCATTCTTTTTTAATACAAAATGCACACCGTGTAGTACGTGAACTTGTGGTAGTTATAAAGCTGAATTTCTGAGATCATACGTTCTGCCTTCATCGTAAAAACAGAGTCTCGAAAATGCATTGCGTGAAGAGGTTAAACTTCTGGAGCACTTCTGTTTGAACTTCACTCTGTTTTCACATGCTGTTTTTTGCCCGTAACTCCCAAACCACTTACCCAGAACTTCGCAAATCATATATCAATGGAAAGCTATTGAAAACACACACATTTCCCATGTTGATCAGTTTTTCATGCCCGTGACGGTTCAAAAGAATTTTTTGAATACATAAAACCATGTTTTAAACGGTATGCATGAAAATTTTAAACCGTTCATCGGAATGCAGCATATAATATATGATTGGAAAGATTATGAATAGGAGAAACTTTTTTATGTTTACAGGTGATACAAATTTGTTGCCGCTTGAGAGGAGTTTTAAAAATGGCAAACACAATGTTTTTGTCTCTCTTTTTTAACATGCAATTGAAAGTTAGAGTCTCGTAATATATTTTTTAAACCATGTAGGGGGGAGCATCTGAACTTCTTGCAACAAACCTTTTAGGCTTTTAGTTTTGTATTCTTTTTATTTCTTCTGAAACGCATTCCATATAGTAGTTGAACTGCTCGATGTTTTCATATTGAACTTGGGCCACATATTTTTTGTTTGTAATTCATCACCCATTCCTCGGAGTTTCACAAATGATAAATCATTAGAAACTTGTTAAAAGATGTAACTTTTTTAATATGGTTAAACTTTTCTTTTCAAACAACATACACCAATTTATTTTAACCATCTATTTTTCAAATAGAGCATACAATATACCCCTTCGAAAGTAGTTGAATAGTGAAGAACTTTTTTCATGTAGAGTTTTTTTGTTCCAAATTTGTAATGGATTGAGAGAATTATTTTAAAACATCGGACACAACATCTTTTTTGTGTTTTTTGAACATGTAAACACACGTTGAACCTCTCTAGCAAGAATTTTTGAACTTCCGAGGGAAGAGCATTTGAACTTCTAGTAACAAAAATTTTAGACTTCGCCTTTTTACTCTTTTTTCTCGTATGAAACACACACCATGTAGTACGTGAACTTCTGGCTGTTATCATTTTGAACTTCTCTCTGTTTCACTTTAGTAATGAAAAAAAAATGAGTTTTTTATAGACTTCGAACCGCTCTAACTTTTTTATTTGAACTTCTTTGTGTGTTTCTTAGAAATGTGAAAATTGGTGTTTTGTTAGAAACATCGAACTTCTTCGTTATTTCGAATAGAACTTATTGGCCTTATTCTTGAGTAACCAGAAAAACTGAGTTTTCAAATAAATATCAAACTGCTCTACTTTTAAAATTGAACTTCTTGGTTTTTTATTCTTCAACAACTTTTTCATGTAGACACTTGTTACAAATTCGTTGCCTTTTAAGAGCATAAAATGATGAAAACAACATTGGTTTTCCTTTTTTACATGTAATTGAAGGTCGGAAGTCTCACAATTTATTTTTTGAACTGTGCAGGGAGGAGCACGTGAACTTCTCTCTACAAACAGTTTAGGCTTTTAGTTTTGTTTTCTTTTTATTCTCAACTGAAAACACATTTTGTATAAATAGTTGAACTGCTCGCTATTTTCACATTGAACTTCGGTCACATATTTTTTTTGTTCGTAATTCCTACCCATTCGTTGGAGTTACACAATGTTTTGTGTGTTTTTGCACAAGTAAATAGCCAGCAAACCTCCTTTACAAGAATATTTGAACTTCATGGGCCGGCCACATGAACTTATAAAGTCTTTTTATACCTTTGTTTTTTTATTCTTTTTTTCTTATATGAAACACACTCCATGTAGTAGTTTAACGATGGTTGCTTTCACTTTGAACTTCTCTCTGCTTTGGGTTCAAATTTTCAGTGGATCCTTACCATATTATGCGCCCTAAGGTTCAAGGTGGCGACGCGGTGTAGCCGAGACCAGAGCCACAGCCGGTGGCGCACGGACTGGTGGCCGGGGTATGATAATACCGCTTGGAAAATCTTATATATAGAAAACCGAGTTATTTGAATTTTAAACTATTGTGTTATTATAAATTGAACTTCTTGGTTTATTCTTTAGCAACGGGAGAAATCCGAGTTTTGTAAAAAACATCAAACAACAGTACTATTATAAATTGAACTTCTTGGGTTTATTGTTTTAATAATGAGGAAAATCTGAGTTTGTTATATACATTGAACTACTCTATTATTTTAGTTTGAACTTCTTGGTTTTATTCTATTCATAATGGGTAAAATCCAAGGTTTTAATATACATCAAACTATTCTATTATTTAAAATTGAACTTCCTAGTTTTTATTTTTGGTAGGAGTATTTTAATGAACATCCAACTGTTGTCGTATTTAAACATGAATGTTTTATTTATTTTTCAAATGAATATTTTTTTAATAAACTTCAGACTTTTCTATTTTTTAAATTTGAAATTCATGGATTTTGTGTATGTTTGCCTCTTTATTTTTTGATACCCAATGTGTGTGTTTTGCCGTAAGCGAACATATTGAACTATCTGCGACAGAGAATATGAACTTTGCATCAACCTTTTTTTGTCTTCAAGAAATGCTCGCTTGTTTTTTGCTTTTAATATTGAACTTCTATGCTCTATTTCTTTGTAACAGTTTCATGAAGGAGAAGGAAACAACAAGATAATGTGTGTCAGAGAGCAACTAGTTGGGGAAAACAACCAATACATGATACATTTTTTACCGTAAAGAGCAGAGAACAATTTTTTATCATGTCTTTCCAATTTGAACCTCACTAAAAAGTTTCTATTTATATGTATTTTTTAGTGTTTCCGTATTAGTTGAACTTGCTGCTTTCTCAAAATTGAACTTCCTAAATTTTTACTCCATGAACACAAAAAACTGACACTATAAAATCAATATGGAAAACGAACATGACAAAAAAGAGTTTTAAAATTTAGTGTAATACGCGCGTGCACACACACACACCCACAACACATCCACATTTTTCTTTTGGCTTTCATGAAATGAAAACAATTTTAGTCTCAAGAGCATAGGCATCAAACTTCCATGAATTACAAAACGAACTTTTTTGTGTCAACTTAGATAAACTTCCCTTGTGAGCAACAATACATGAACCTCTCCTGGGACCAGAGTTCGATTCTGCAAAGGAACACTGGTGGAGGGCAGAGGGGATGAGAAGCTTGGCGTTGTCAGCGTTCTATATGGGGAGGTGTGGAAAGATGACCTGCTGCTGCTGGTGGCCGGTGACCCAGTAGCTCGGCAGCCTCCTGGCGGGAGGGGCGCGTGAAAGATCCATCACCCAGCTGCCTCTATCTTCTCTGCTGGATGTGGACACCCAGCTGCAGGTCATGCCCTCCTCTTGCTATAGGCCGAGCCCTCTTGTAGCTGCAGGTGCATTACGGGTAGGAAGTACACACGTACAACAATCAAATAACACAGAAAGAAGCGAGCAACCAGAATTTTGTACACACAGCAAAGTAAGAAGCATGTTTGGATGCTAGGTAAAATGCCATTGCACGACAGACACATCAGCAGCAAGCACACACAAACGTCTATCACAAATGTTCAGTTAGGAAACAAAGAATGTAGCGGTAGGCAAAACTGAGCTCCATAGGTCGGGGCTTCACCGCGGCAGCTGCGTGCCTGCATACAGGAGACCCTGTCCGTGAGCTTTTTCCACACTGATCTGTCAGAGCAAGGGTCGCAGTGGCCGCTCTCGTGGCTGAAGCAGGCGGAGGAGGCTCACCATGTGCCCAACACGCACCGTCTGACTGCATAGGCTGACCGGTCGAACTTCGCATGTTGTGCGGAGCTCCATCTCTCTCTCCATCCGAGCTGTACCAAGGGACGACGAGCAGGGCCACACTTTAGGCCAGCTCCGGTGGTCGCCAACGCAAAGGGTGACGCCACGGGCCAAAGAAGAACTGCTTGCACGTGCCCGCCGAATAGCAGCCCACCACGGCTTGTGTGTTCCAATGAGCAACCCTATTCATGGACTGAGGAGAAGCCACCAGAACTACATCCCAGATCTTGAAGATACAAGCATGATCGGGGAGGAGTACAGAGGGAGTGGGGGATCTCATCGCTCACCTCACCGGAGGGAGCGATAGGGGATGGGGTGGACGGTTTTTGGCGCTGTGGTGGAGGAAACTTCCTCCGCCTTTGGCGGCACATGGTGGCGCGTGGTGGCACGACGCGACGGCGACGCGTATTGAAGGCGGGGAAAGCTAGGGGCCACGATGGCGGCAGGGAGCGCGGGAGCCGGCGGCGGCGGCGGCAGGATGTTGGGGCCGCGGTGTCTCCGGTTGGGGCGGGGCGACCGCCGCATCTCCGGTTGGGGGCTTGGTGGCGACGGCGCCGGTGCCGCCAGTTGGGGACGGGGCGGCGGGCTGGAGGTGCGGGAGCTGGTAGGATTGGGATCGGGGGAGGTGGGGTCGTCTTTTTCCCCTTCTTTTTCTATGGCTGGCCAGTTCGGGAACATCCGCATCGAGCCTATACAGGGGCGCGGATTAGAATAGTGCTACTCTCTATATATATATATATATATATATATATATATATATATATATATATATATATATATATATATATATATACATACATACATAAACATTATTCTGATCACGGGATCAGAATAATATTCTGATCACAACCTGACCTGCCCCACTAGTAGTATGTTGAACTTTCCTGTGAACTAAGTTGAACTTCCGCCAACATTGCCTAAATGGGGCTTGCGATATACCGTTGGAAAGCTATGGACACCAATATCAATAACCCAACTTAAATTTTTGGCAAAATATAAGCAGGTTAAGAGCAGTTTTGAAAACCGTTTTTTCTTCACACAAAAAACGTGAATCATATTTTCGATCACATTTCTAAATTGTTTATCAGAATGAGGCATATAATATGGCGTTGGAAAGCTGCCGCAAAACCGCTCCTTCCACATGTTGAAAGTTTTCTCTAATTCCCTATGGTTAAAGAGTAATTTAAAAAAACGTAAAATTTCGTAAACCGAACATCTGAGTTCGTTTTTTCGATGTCATTTCTAAACGGCTAATCCAATGGAGGCATATGATACGGCGTTGGAAAGCTTATGAAAATGCGCTACTTTTTCATCTTGAAAGTTTTTACTTCTAATTTTGAATGGTTTAAGAGTAATTTAGAAAATGGTCCAAGTCCTACCGAGTTCGTATTTTCGAGCTAATTTTTTAACCGTGCGTCCGAATGCAGCAAATGATATGGCGTTGGAAAGCTTGAACAAATGTGAAACCTTTTGGTATGTATTATTTCTCCCAATTCTTTACGGTTTTAAGTCAGTTTCGAAAATGGCGAAAAATGTATTTTCGCCGTAATTTCTATAAACTTTATCGGAATGGGGAAAATAATATACCGCTGAAAAACTATGAAAAATGCGAAACTTTTTCATGTTGATGGTTTTCTCTGATTCCTAGCCGTTTTCAAGTAATTTCGAAAACAGCGGGATCATGCAGCCTGCCTTTATCGTGAAACAGATTCTTCGAAAATGCACCGCGTGAAGAACCTGAACTTCTCGGCGCGTGTACCTGAACTTCACTGTGTTTTTCACGTGATTTTTTTGCTCGTAGGTCTCCATCCACTGCTCGTAACTCTTCATCCACTCACCAGAATTGAGCAAGTGATATACCAGTGGAAAGCTGTTGTAAGCACATAACTTTCCCGTGTTGATCGTTTTTTCATACTCGTGATGATTTTAAAAGTTTTCATCTGAAATTCATTCAACGTAGTGGTTGAACTTCATATTGTTTTCATGTTGGACTTCTGTGACGTATTTTCGTTTGTAATTTTCTCATTCATTCGTCAGTGTTACACAAATGATATTCTTGTTGTACAAACCTCTCTCACAATAAATTTTTTAACTTTCTCCGGCGGAATACTTGAACTTATAATGACAACAAATTTAGCCTTTGCATTTTTAATCTTTTTAATACAAAATGCACACCATGTAGAACGTGAACTTCTGGTAGTTTATCAACTTGAACTTCTCCCGGTTACGTGAAAATATCTAAGTTTTTTATAAATAATAATCTGAATTTCTTAATCCTTTTTTTGTGAATTTTGAAGCGCTGCATTTTTAAAAGTTGAACTTCTTGTTATTTTATTTTTGAACTTCTTGTTTCCATTGTTTCATAACGAGAGAAATTTGAGTTTTCTATAATCATTGAACTTCTCCATCTTTTTAATATGGACTTCCTGGTTTTATTTCTTAATCTTTTTTATGAAATTTTGAAGCGCTCTATTTTTAAAAGTTGAACCTTTTGTTTCCATTCTTTAATAACGAGGAAAATCTGAGTTTTCTATAATCATCGAACTTCTCCATCTTTTTAATTTGGACTTCCTGGTTTTATTTCTTAATCTTTTTATGAAATTTTGAAGCACTCTATTTTTAAAAGTTGAACTTCTTGTTATTTAATTTTTGAACTTCTTGTTTCCATTATTTAATAACGAGGAAAATCTGAGTTTTCTATAATCATTGCACTTCTCCATCTTTTTAATTTGGACTTCCTGGTTTTATTCGTAATATTTTCTTATGAAATTTTGAAGCGCTCTATTTTTTGAAAGTTGAACTTCTTGTTATTTTATTTTTGAACTTCTTGTTTCCATTCTTTAATAACGAGCAAAATCTGAGTTTTCTATAATCATCGAACTTCTCCATCTTTTTAATATGGACTTCCTGGTTTTATTTCTTAATCTTTTTTTCAATTTAAACTTCATGGTCAATTCTTCAATACTAAGGGACATTTGAGTATTTTAATAACGGTAAAATCTTAGTTTCTAAATAGACATTGAACCACTTCGTTATTTTCGTTTGAACTTCTAGTTTTTTTAGAAATGGGGAAAATCTACTTTTAATCTTTTTTTAGTTGTTCCTTTTCTTAATTTGAACTTCTTCGTTTTATACTTCAGTATCATGAAAAATCTGAGTTTTTCATAATTTTTGGACTTCTCTTTTATTTTAATTTGAACTTCTTAGTCCTATTCTTAGAAAAAAAATATGTTTTTAAATAAGCATCAAACATTTTATTAAAAATTAAACTTCATACTTTTATTTTTCCAAGAAACGAAAGGAATTTGAGTTTTTCTATATCCATCGAGCTTCTCCTTTTTTAATTTGAACTTCTTCATTTTATTTTTTAGTAACAAGGAAAATCTATGTTTTGTCATAAATATGGAACTTCTCTATTTTTCTAATTTGGACTTCTTGATTTATTTCTTTTAGTAAAGACAATATCATAGTTTTGTAATAAATATTGAATTGTCCATTATTTCAATTTCAACTTCTAGAGTTTTTTAAATTTTAGAAACAATGAAAGTCCTTTTCATGATTTTTGAACTTCTATATTTTTAAAATTTGAACTTCTTGCTTTTATTTATGAAACAAAAAAACTGAATTATTTATTAAAATCAAACTACTTTATTAGTTTAACTCGAACTTCTTAGTTCTTTCACAAAATGCGTAGACTGCATTCCCCCTTTCATTAATTTTTATTTTTGCGTTTGATAACAAAGAGAACATTCTTTTTCTTGTTAGTGTTTTGAAGTGATTTTTCTAGACTTAAATTTTGTTTTGTGCTCTTTTCAAATTTGTTTGTCACTTGAAGTTCTAAAAAATCACAACTCTCCGATGTTTTACCTTGCATGTTTATTTTTTATTTGAACTTGCTGAGATAACACACCCGACCTTCTCAAACACAACATTTTGACGTTCACAAAAAATATATTAAAGCCAAAAAATTTACCTACAGAGCATGTAAAATTTTCACCACGTTTTCATGAATAGTCAAAGCTACATCATCGGATCCGGATTTTAGAGCAAATGTTTTATGAAAAGAAAATAAGAATACAAAATAAAAGGGAGATCTAGATGAAGGAATTAGTGTTGAGGTGGAGCGAGGGAACTTGATGCAACTAAGAAAAAAGTGAATTATTGAATGGCGATGAAGACCATCTCAAGAAAAAAAATCAGTAGTGGCAGCAACAACCACTGAATAATCCATCAACTCCCCGTAAAGTTGTTGTAGGTTGTGTACATGTACATATATAATTTTCTTTACACATGATGGTAGCATTGCGACTATCATATTTGTAGGCAATTTGGTTTTGAGTCTAAGGGAGGCCATCTCAAGAATACACAGATTGTGAGATCGCATCCATCTCCCTGCCTCTGGTGAACTTCTTCCTGCCTCCACGGTGACCTTCTCCCTGCATCTGTGGTGAACTTCTTCATCGATCTGTTCTATCGGAATTTTTGGTCTTTTTTTCTCTGACGGACATTGAAATATGTTAGTAATTTATATGCTGTCAGTATATGAACTTCTCACGCGCGCTAGAACAATTATTGAGATAGTAGATAAAGAGTAGGAGTAAATTGTAGCAGCCGTCACACTGACAAAAGAGAAAACACCATTAGAGAGCTGAATCACTGTTGCACACATGTGCTAAGAGAGAGAGAGAAGAGCGGCTGTGTGCATGCACAAGCGGACACATACGCAGAGTGCTGCAGCTGCACCCGCAGCAACTCATGGGCACTTGCTCTCGGCATACACGCGCTAGGAGGTGGAGCATCAACGCGTTGTGGACTATAGCCAAGGCACAATTTGAACGGCGGCCGGGTGATGTCGTGTGTGCGGCTGCAGAGAGACTAACTGAAGAATTCCAAAGAGGCGCAGTTGCTTGCGGAGATGGGAACTGCGGGTGGAGATGGAGGCAGTTGGCCGCAGCGGCAAGCTCGGACAGAGGGAGGCACGCGCGTGAGGGTGTCGCGCGAGCTGGCTGGAGTGGCGCGCCGGCGAGTTGGGGGTGGAGGCGCGCCAGTGGGTTGGGCGTGGAGGCATGCGGGGACCGAAAGATGCAGGCCCACTGTGCTTTTTGTGGATCCTTATGCGGCCACCGGGAAGGTAAGCGGTGATGCGCCGGGCGGGGCGGCGCGGATGCTGACGTAGAGACCGGATCTGGTCGGCTTCAGCTGGATCCATGCGTGGCGGCGCTCGGGAGTGACCTGCATCGGGCGGTGGCGCTCGGGGTTGGTGGCAGGGCGCACGCGGTCGGTTGGGGTTCAGGGATGCGCGCGGGCGAACGGCAAAGTGCGCCGCCGATGCCGGCGGGCTGGGTGAGTCTCGCCACGCGGGGGTCTGTGGGGAGGCCGACGAGTGCTGGTCCGTCGGGAGGATAGGGATGGTGCGTGGGGGTGGGGGAGGCAAGTTTTTTTCTTCTTCTTACTAAGTTCGGGAGTTCGGGAACACCTCCTCGCTGCCTATATAGGGGGATATGTGATCCAAATAGTTATTATGATCCTGGGATTAGAATAGTCTTGTCCTATATATATATATATATATATATATATATATATATATATATATATAGGGTAGCACTATTCTAATCCTGAGACACCTCCTCGCTGCCTATATAGGGGGATATGTGATCCAAATAGTTATTATGATCCTGGGATTAGAATAGTCTTGTCCTATATATATATATATATAGGGTAGCACTATTCTAATCCTGAGATTAGAATAACTATTTGGATCACGACGCCCTATATAGGGCCCGATGAGATGTTCCTGAACTCGCCAAAGGCCTGAACCGAAAGCCAAAAAAAAGAAGAACCACCCCGTTCCCTGAACAACCTCCACCTTCCCTGGTCCACCGCTCCCATCGCCGCCCGCCCCGCCCCCAATCGCCTCCTGCCCCGCGCTCAACCGAAGAAGCCGTCGCCCGGCCCGGCCCTCAACTGGAGATGCCGCCGCCACCACCTTCACAATCGCCGCCGCCCACCACCCCGACCACCTCCGCCGCCCTCCGCCCCAACCACCTTTGTCATCGCCACTCCACCTTTGTCCGCCTGCCCCAACCACCTCCTCCATGGCTGCCCTCTGCCCAGACCACCTCCCCGCCACCCACCCCAACCTCCCCTATGATGCGACCTTTCGTCTGCTCCATTGCGACCTCCCCTCTGCTCCAGCGCGGCCTTCCCACTACTCCAGTGCGGCCACCACCACCTTCCTTCTCTCTCTCAAGTGCGACGACAACACGGGTAGCCATAGCTCGTCGCCGCCCTTTGCTCCTCCTCAGCTTGTGGCTAGATATTTGTTTTGGTTGTTGCTATTTTGTTCAATTTCTTTCGGTTCTTGCAAGATCGGTGTGTTGGGGGCTGGGGCAGTGAACTTTGGAAAAATTGTGGTTCAGGTCATGCTCATGCTTGAAGCCGTGCATCAGTGCTTCCGAATCATCTCTACTCGCTCAAGCTACAGGAAACTATGATGTTTGTTTCTCCAATATTTTTTGCAAATTCATTAACCTTGGAGAATGTGAGGAACTGAGATGTACGTGTTGAATGCTTGTGTTCATGCACTGGTGTGTATGTGCGTCCGAGGATCTTTCTGAACTTCTTTATGTTTACAAACAGAGGACCATTTCAGAAATCCTAATGTGCAGTTGTTCTTGGGTGTGTGTTTTGTCCTCCAAAGCATTTTCTTCAAGGCAGTGGAGAGCACCCTCACCCTGATCCGATCTGCAGCGCTGCCCCGGGTCCACCCAATGTAGCCTCGAGCCATTCAACTACACAGCCCCGAGCCGTTCAACGACGAAGCTATCGGCCGTTCATGAACATGGCGCCTCGGATCCTGCTGCCCACCATCCAGTTCAACTTCTGCTGAATCTGATAAAAGCAACATGGGGATTCTATTCAACATGGGGATGTGATCTCCCTTGAGGTACATCGTAGCGAGATATATGCTACTGCCACTTTTGGATTTATTGTTGAGATGGTCGCTCAAGCTCAATATTGATTAGTCCTTCACCTAGATCTTTCTCTACATGCTCTATAGGTCATCCAGTAAGAAGAAGAAGTGTCGCTCTAAGCTGCTTGTGTTTATTCCACAAGAGAAATTAGTATGGCTGCACATGATCGGCCGTTCTTGACCATTTTCTGTAGTAATTAGTATGGCTGAAAATTTTCAGCAGTAATTAGCATGGCTGCAGTCCACTGTGTTGATTTTTAGCAGGCCAAACTTGATTAATGCTAGTGCAACTCATCTTCCACTATCATGGCAAGCTGTCACATTATTTGGAAAATCATATATGTTTGTCGTATTTGGTTTAGTAGCAGCGGTCCCGTGCTATTTGGTGTTTTTTGTCTCTCATTTATGCTCAAATGTTTATGTCACCAGGATCCTCCGTGCCGCTCTGCTGGTCGCTACCCACATGAACAGAGGGAAGGAGAAGTTCACCACATGGCAGGGGAGAAGGTCACACATGAGGTGCAGCGGACAGGGGTGTCTCTAATACATCTCCAACATATCTATAATTTTTGATTGTTCCATGCTGTTATATTATCATTCTTGGATGTTTTATAATCATTTTATATCATTTTTTGGTACTAACCTATTGACATAGTGCCAAGTGCCAGTTGCTGTTTTTGCTTGTTTTTTTACATCGTAGGTAATCAATACCAAATGGAGTACAAACATAGTGAAACTTTTTGTTGATTTTCTGGACCAGAAGACATCGAATGGGCCGGAGAAGCGCCTGGGGGTGCTCTAAGGGGAACACAACCCACCAGGGCGCGCCCTAGTGGGTTTTTCCCACCTCGGGTGCCCCCGGACCACCTCTTTGCTCTATAAATACCCCAATATTCCAGAAACCCTAGGGGAGTCGACAAAAATCAATTCCAGCCATCGCAGAGTCCAGAACCACCAGATCCAATCTAGACACCATCACGGTGGGGTTCACCACTTCCATTGGTGCCTCTCCGATGATGCGTGAGTAGTTCTTTGTAGACCTTCGGGTCCATAGTTAGTAGCTAGATGGCTTCCTCTCTCTCATTTGATTCTCAATACAATGGTCTCTTCGAGATCCATATGATGTAACTCTTTTGCGATGTGTTTGTTGGGATCCGATGAACTTTGAGTTTATGATCAGATCTATCTCTTTTTATCCATGAAAGTTATTTGAGTTTCTTTGATCTCTTATATGCATGATTGCTTATAGACTCATATTTCTTCTCCGATATTTGGGTTTTTTTGGCCAACTTGATCTATTTATCTTGCAATGGGAATAGGTGCTTTGTAGTGGGTTCGATCTTACGGTGCTTGAACCCAGTGACAGAAGGGGAACCGACATGTACGTATCGTTGCTACTCAGGATAAAACGATGGGGTCTATTTCTACATAAATATATCTTGTCTACATCATGTCATCGTTCTTACTGCATTACTCTGTTTCTCCATGAACTTAATATAGTAGATGCATGCTGGATAGCGGTCGATGTGTGGAGTAATAGTAGTAGATGCAGGCAGGAGTCGGTCTACTAATCTTGGGCGTGATGCCTATATGATGATCGTTGCCTGGATATCGTCATGATTATTTGATGGTTTATCAATTTCCCAACAGTAATTTGTTTACCCACCGTCTACTATTTTTCTCGAGAGAAGCCACTAGTGAAACCTACGGCCCTCGGGTCTCTTTCTCCTATTATTTGCCTTTGCGATCTACTTTATTTGCCTTTTATCGTCAGATCTATTAAACCAAAAATACAAAAATACCTTGCTGCAATTTATTTTATTTGGAACTCGATCTATCAATATTTACAACTCTCACATGCCCGTTTGCCAATTTTTGGCGCCATTACCCGGAAGGGATTAACAACCCCTTTTACACGTCGGGTTGCGAGTATTTGTTATTCGTGTGCAGGTGTTGTTTATGAAGTGTTGCTTGGTTCTCCTACTGGTTCGATAACCTTGGTCTCATCACTGAGGGAAATACCTACCGTCGTTGTGCTGCATCATCCCTTCCTCTTTGGAGAAATACCGACGTAGTTCTAGCGACATCAAAAGGAATTTCTGGCGCCGTTGCCGGGGAGGATCATGTACATCTACCAGGTTCCTAATCACAAATCTCATCTCCTCGCAATTTACATTATTTTCCATTTGCCTCTCGTTTTCCTCTTCCCCACTTCACAAAAAATTGCCGTTTTATTCCCCCTCTTTTTCCTTCGCCGTTTCCTTGCTGAATCTGTTTTTGAGTGCAATCTTGTTTGCTACTTTTGTCATTATGGATAGCTCTTCCTCTATTGTGTGCACTCCCAAGAACGAGGTTCTCAACTTTAAACAAAGGGGATGAGGAAATTTAAAAGATGCTTTGTATAGGATTTGCAATGCTCATAATAGATCTATTCGTAAGAAATCTACCATTGTTCTTCGTCGTTGTTTTTATGTGGGCATCACCACTTGGTATAGGTTCGTCCTTGATACGATTACTGACGGAAATTTATTGATGTGTCCCTCTCTTGATGCTTTTGATTCTATGAGAAATTTAGTGGGCTCACCACCTCTTAACTTTGACTCTTGAGCATGTCATGGAAAGGTTAGATGCTATTGAAAAGAAGATGCTTACTGAAGAACATATTGAAAATTTGGATAAAAAGATGCATAGCTTTGCTACTAAGATTGGGTCAAAAGCGGGAGAAGTTTTTAAGTTTTTAGAAGAAAAGGGGACTGTAATTCACGGAAGAATTGAAGAAAGCCCGTCTCGGATTGATAAACTGGAAGAAATCTTTAGTAATTTAAGTACGGCTTTCACTTCCGCTAAAACTATTGAAAAAACTCCCGTAAAGATTTGTAAGATTACTCAAGTATTCACCCAGATTTTGTTCCCTTGCGCAAAAATGAATTCTTTAAATTAGTTCCTAGGAGTATTGTCATCTAAAATCTTTATGCTAAATCTTTGAATAATTCTAAGTGTTTTATTGAAGAGTTGGAGAAGGATGACCAAACTTATATCTTTGCTTTATGCCTAGCTAAGGGCGTAAAACTATAGCGCTTCTTGGGAGGCAACCTAATGAATAAAATTTATTTTTACCTTTTGCTTTCTGTTCTTGAGAGTTAGCACAATTATGCTACTGTTATGATTGTGTTTTTTGTGTTTAATTAGTGTTTGTGCCAAGTAAAGCCTTTAGGATCTTCTTGGGTGAAAGTTGTTTGATCTTGCTGAAAAACAGAAACTTTTCCGGTCATGAAAACAATTCTCATTTTTAACCAGAGAGTGATAAAATACCAATTATTTTTGTAGAAGATTAATATACAAATTTCTCAGGCTTTCCTAATTTCTCAAGATTTTTGGAGTTACAGAAGTATACGAAATATCCAGATTGCTACAGACTGTTCTGTTTTTGACAAATTCTGTTTTCTTTGCGTTGTGTGCTTGTTTTGATGATTCTATGGTTTTATTTGATGATTTTTTGCCATAGAAAAGTTGGAATACAGTAGATATAATGCAATAATAAAATATGAATTGGTTTGCAATAGCACTTATAGTAGTGATTTATTTTCTTATACTAACGGATCTCACAAAGGTTTTGTTGAGTTTTGTGTGATTGAAGTTTTCAAGTTTTGAGTTATCTTACGATGGATGAAGGAATAAGGAGTAAGAAGAGCCTAAGCTTGGGGATGCCCATGGCACCCCAAGTTATTATCCAAATAGAAGCAATCAACTAAGCTTGGGGATGCCCCAGTGACATCCCCTCTTTTTTCTAACGACCATCGGTATTTTACTCGAAGCTATATTTTTATTCGTCACATACTATGTGTTTTGCTTGGAGCGTCTTGTATGATATGAGTCTTTGCTTGTTTTGCTTTGTGTTTTAAGTCTTGATCCATTTCTGGACACACCTATTTGAGAGAACCAAAATTATGTCATGACTTGTTAGAATTGCTCTCTATGCTTCACTTAAATTTTTATGAGCTATGGATTTGCTCTAGTGCTTCACTTATATCTTTTTTGAGCACGGTGTGCTTTGTTATTTTTGAAGAAATGCTCTCTTACTTCACTTAGATTTATTTGAGAGTTAGTAAAAATTTCAAGAAATTCTCTCTTGCTTCACTTAAATTTATTTGAGAGAAAGAAATATTATGCTCATGATCTTCACTTATATTTTTTTGAGCTTATCAAAAGCAACACATGAAAATTAGTCCCAAAGTGATAGATATCCAAGAAGGATATAATAAAAACTTTCATGAAGATCATTGGACAAAATAAACTTGACTCTTAGTAATAGTTTTGAGATATGATGATGTGATATGTGAGTCATGTTGATGAGTAATTATGCTTTAGTAAGGATATTGGTGTTAAGGTCTGTGATTCCCTATGTAAGCATGAAAGTCAATAGTTATGCAATGAAATTACATCCTACTTGTGGTGCATTATTTGGTGTTAATTATGCTTAATGCTCGCTTATGAGATTATTCGTTTCTTGGTTGGTCGCTTCTCAATCTTTTGCTAGCCTTCATTTTGCACTAAGTATGATCACTATTTGTGCATCCAAAATCCTTTAAACCAGTTTTGCCACATGAGTCCACTATATCTACCTATATGCGGGATTCTTTTGCCATTCTAATCAAATTTGTATGTGCCATTTCTAATATTCAAAATAAATTTCTCTTTTGTCTGCTCGTACCACTCGTGAGGCGGTGAGGGGTGGCTAATATTTTCCATGCTAGATGTGTTATTCTCACGATGAGGGTTTATTCACTTGTAATTGCACGAGAGTAAGGCAAAGATATTAGGGATGCCCAGTCCCGAAATGAAAAATGAATTTACTTTATGTTGTCAAATAATAAATTCCTTGGAAGGTGTTGGTATGGAAGGCAACCATGGATACGGTTAGCCATGGAAAGTGAAAGTATGGTGGAAAAAGGAATAAACTTTATTTTCTATTTGGGAACCGCCTATGATATATCTAGCATGGAAAGTGTTGGAAACTCTAAGTCGTTTTCATTGGTGGGAAAAGTATGCCTTTCAAAATGTTTTTATCTCTCAATTTTTGCTTTGAGCTCTGGCACCTCTACAAATCCCTACTTCCCTCTGCGAAGGGCCTTTCTTTTTTACTTTATGCAATTTTTATTTTTAATTTGAGTCTCATGCTCTCTTATAAAAGCACCCACTAGGGGCACTATGATCGAACTTGAGCATTGATTGTAGTTAATATGCGAGTGTGTTTCATGAATGGATCAATGATTGAGCATGATGGGCTAGAGATAACTTATTTTAGCATTGATATTTTGAAAGACATGGTTGCTTGTTGGTATGCTTGATTATCTAAATTATCATGTCAAAACTAGACTATTGCTTTGAATAATATAAAAGTCCAAATGTCCATTCTATAAAGAAAAGAATATGAGATGACATCTTAGGCAACATTCCACATCAAAAATTCTGTTTTTATCATTTACCTACTCGAGGACGAGCAGGAATTAAGCTTGGGGATGCTGATACGTCTCCAACGTATTTATAATTTTTGATTGTTCCATGCTGTTATATTATCATTCTTGGATGTTTTATAATCGTTTTACAGTCATTTTATATCATTTTGGGTACTAACCTATTAACATAGTGCCAAGTGCCAGTTGCTATTTTCTCATGTTTTTTTACATCGCAGGTAAGCAATACAAATGGAGTCCAAACGCAGCAAAAAATTTTGTTGATTTTTTTGGACCAGAGGACATCCAATGGGCCAGAGAAGTGCCTGGGGGGGTGCTCCGAGCGGAGCACAACCCACCAGGGTGCCCCTGGCCCAGACGCGCCCTGGTGGGTTGTGCCCACCTCGGGTGCCCCCGGACCGCCTCTTTGCTCTATAAATACCCTAAAATTCCAGAAACCCTAAGGGAGTCGACGAAAATAAATTCCAGCCGCCGCAGAGTCCAGAAGCACCAGATCCAATCTAGACACCATCACGGAGGGGTTCACCACATCCATTGGTGCCTCTCCGATGATGCGTGAGTAGTTCTTTGTAGACCTTCGGGTCCGTAGTTACTAGCTAGATGGCTTCCTCTCTCGTTTGATTCTCAATACAATAGTCTCTTGGAGATCCATATGATGTAACTATTTTGCGGTTTGTTTCTTGGGATTCGATGAACTTTGAGTTTATGATTAGATCTATCTCTTTTTATCCACGAAAGTTATTTGAGTTTCTTTGATCTCTTATATTCATGATTGCTTATAGCCTCGTATTTCTTCTCTGATATTTGGGTTTTGTTTGGCTAACTTGATCTATTTATCTTGCAATGGGAAGAGGTGCTTTGTAGTGGGTTCGATCTTACGATGCTTGATCTCAGTGACAGAAGGGGAACTGGCATGTATGTATCATTTCTACTAAGGATAAAATGATGGGGTCTATTTCTACATAAATAGATCTTGTCTACATCATGTCATCGTTCTTATTGCATTACTCCATTTCTCCATGAACTTAATACACTAGATGCATGTTGGATAGCTGTCGATGTGAGGAGTAATAGTAGTAGATGCAGGCAGGGGTCGATCTACTAATCTTGGATGTGATGCCTATATAATGATCATTTCCTGGATATTGCCATGATTATTTGAACTTCTATCAATTGCCCAACAGTAATTTGTTTACCCATCGTTTGCTATTTTTCTCGAGAGAAGCCACTAGTGACACCTACGGCCCTCGGGTCTCTTTCTCCTTTTATTTGCCTTTGCGATCTATTTTATTTGCCTTTTATTTTCAGATCTATTAAACCAAAAATACAAAAATACCTTGATGCAATTTATTTTATTTGGCGTTCGATCTATCAATATTTACAACTCTCCACGTCCGTTTGCCAACTTCTGGCACCATTACCCGAAAGGGATTGAGAACCCCTTTTACACGTCGGGTTGCGAGTATTTTGTTATTTGTGCGCTGGTTCTGTTTACGTAGTGTTGCTTGGTTCTCCTACTGGTTCGATAACCTTGGTCTCATCACTGAGGGAAATACCTACCGTCGCTGTGCTGCTTCATCCCTTGCTCTCTGGGGAAATATCGATGTAGTTCTAGCAGACATCAATCTCCATTCGAAAGATGGTTTGAGTTCAGGAAGATGGTCGTCATTCATGAAAATTAGTGTTGTTGCTGGAATGCTGTGTTACTTCTTATGAGGCCGCATTCAACCAGTGTCCTCAACTACTCGGGCATCCGCCTCTGCCTCGCTGCTGAACTTCTTTGTCCATCCAACAAAAAATTTACCCCTCCTATAGTTGTCGTGTATCTACTACAGAAAAATGCATCGTCTGTAGAAGTTCAGAAATAGCTGGAAAGGAACAGCTATAGCTTTCTCTATGCACATGTTGTGTTTGGAGAGGCACGGTTTTGACTTTGATTGGATGTACGAGGTGTATGATGAAGATGAGACAGTGAAGTGAAGTCCATTTGGACATGTGAAATTCAGTGATGCATATGAAGGGAATAAGATCATTAGTTTATTTGGCCACCATTTGTACATCATGTTGTCTACTTTGTTGTTTTGTACTGTTTCCTGAAGTTCAATAGTATGCCTTGATGCAAAAAAACATGTTTTTAGTATGTTCTATATATACCAAAAAATTCAAGTTTTCACATTTCTAGAAAAAGTAAAGTATGAAGTTCAATATGAAAAACTAAAACTACAAAAGGATTTTCACCATTTCTAAATAAAAAACTTACAAAGTTCAAATTAAAATAACAGAGCGGTTTGATATTTACTAAAAACTAGGTTTCTTCCCATTACTAAAAAGAAGTCCAAATGTAAAAAATGGTGAAGTTCAGTGTGAATAGAATGCTCAGATTTTTACACATTGCTAAAGAATAAAATGGAGAAGTTCAAATTTAAATAAAGAAACAACAAAAAAATCAAATAGAATATGAAAAGTGTGATATTACATTGCATTAAATAATAGAGGTTTAAAAAAACTTATGAGGATGTTGATATTTTAAATTTTGGAAGTTGAAAATATAATTGAGATAGACGTTCAAATAAAAAAGCATTTCAAAAATCTCTATAAAAATGGATTTTTCCCTAGGTAAAAAAATTAGAGAAGTTCAAATTAAAAAGAGGAACATTTTAAAAAAATTCCACGTTCTAAAAAAGTAGAAGTTCAAATTAAAATAATGGTGTATTTCAATGTTTATAAAAAAGGATATCATATTTAATAAGTAATAAAACCAAGAAGTTCAAATTTTAAAAATGGTGAGGCTCGATGTCTATAAAAATAAAAAAATGCAGAGTTCAAATTAACAAGGTCAAAAATGAAAAGGCAGAGCAAGTCAAAATTTTCTAAAAAAGGATTTCCCCACTACTAAAGAGTAAAACCAAGAAGTTCAAATTTCAAAACCTTTGCCCTTCTTATTAAAATAGCAGCGCAATTCCAAGTTTATACAAAAATAGATTTATCCCACGCATAAAAGCTAAAATCCAAGAAGTTCAATTTTTTTAAACAAGAGCAGTTTAATCATTAAAACAAAAATTGGATTGATCAATTTTCTTAGAAAAAACAAGAAGTTCAAATTTATAAAATAGATCAGTTTGATTCATATAAAAATCAAATTAAAATATAAAAATACAAGGAAAATAAAAATGACGAAGTTCAAATTTATAAAATGAAAAGAATAGAAAAATACAAGGAAAATAAAAATGATGAAGTTCAAATTAAAATAAAGGAGTAGTTCGATTTATACGTGAAACTCAAATTATTACCGTTTCTAAGAAAAATAAAACTGTGTAGTTCAATGTACAAAAAAAATGTTTGATGCTTATTTAAAAACATATTTCCTTTCTAAGAATATGAGTAAGAAGTTGAAATTAAAATAATAGAGAAGTTCAAAGTATATAAAAAACTCAGATTTGTTGCAAGAAGTTCACGTGCACCTCCGTGCACGGTTCAAAATTTATATTATGGGACGTCTGACCTCCAATTACATGTTTTAAAATGGCAAAAATGACGCCGGACCTTCAATTACGTGTAATTCCACGTATACACAAAAATGTGACACAAGTTCATAGCGAAAACAATGAGAAGTTCAAGTACTGCAAGGAATGCATTTCAGGTGAGAATAAAAGTATAGAAAAATAAAAGCTTAAAATGTTGGTTGAAAGAAGTTTAAGTGCTATGTCCGGGGAAGTTAAATTTTTTTGCAAGAGAGGTTCACCTTATATTTCCATGTTCAAAAACGCAAAAAGAAATTATTATTTTTGCGTTTTAAAATAATTCTCTCAATCCACAAAGAAGTTCAGTTATCATTTGGGAGCAATTTGATTTCAAAAAGAAAATGAAAAATTTAAATTTATAAAAATGGAAAAAGTTCATGTACTACATGGTGTGTGTTTAATATGAGAAACATGCATTAAAAGGAAATGTCCAATTTTGTTGTTGCTATAAGTTCAAGTCCTCGGTCAGAGAAAGTTAACAAGATTATTGTGAGAGAGGTTTGTACAAAAGGAATATCATTTGTGTAACACTGATGAATGAATGAGAAAATTACAAACGAAAATACGTCACAGAAGTTCAACGTGAAAATAGTAGGAAGTTCAACTACTGCACTGAATGAATGTTAGATGAAAAACTTTTAAAATCGTCGCTAGTATGAAAAAATGATCAACACGGGAAAGTTGCGTGTTTACAGCAGCTTTCCATCAGTATATCACTTGCTCAATTCCGGTGAGTGGATGAAGAGCTACGAGCAAAAAAACATGTGAAAAACAGAGTGAAGTTTAAGTAGACATGCCAAGAAGTTCAAGTTCTTCACGTAGTGCATTTTTGAAGAATCTGTTTCGCAATAAAGGTAGAATACATAATCTCATTGTTTTCAAAATTACTTGAATACAACTAGGAATTAGAGAAACCATCTACATGGAAAAGTTTTGCATTTTCCATAGCTTTTCAACGGTATATTATTTGCCCTATTCCGATAAAGTTTCTAGAAATTACGGCCAAAATACAATTTTAGCCATTTTCAAAATTGATTTAAACCGTAAGGAATTGGGAGAAACAATATATAGCAAAAAGCTTTGCATTTCCTCAAGCTTTCCAACACCATATCATTTGCTGCATTCAGACATACGGTTAAAACATTAGCTCGAAAATACGAATTCGGTGGAACTTGTACCGTTTTCTAAATTACTCTTAAACCGTTCAAAATTAGAAAAACTTCCAACATGAAAAAGTAGCGCATTTTCATAAGCTTTCCAATGCCATATCATTTGCCTCAATTGGAATAGCCGTTTAGAAGTGGCATCAAAAATACGAACTCGGCTATTCGGTTTGCGAAATTTTACGATTTTCCAAATTACTCTTTAACCATAGGGAATTAGAGAAAACTATCAATATGTGGAAGGAGCGGTTTTGCAGCAACTTTGAAATGCCATATTATTTGCCTCATTCCGATAAATGGTTTAGAAATGCTATCGAAAATACGATTCACATTTTTTGTATGAAGATAAAACGGTTTTCAAAACCGTTCTTAAACCACTTACATTTTGCCAAAAATTTAACTTGGGTCATGATACTCATGTCCATAGCTTTCCAACGGTATATCGCAAGCCCCATTTGGGCAATATTTGTGGAAGTTCAACCTAGCACTGGGGGAAGTTCGGGTCAAACAACTCAGGCAGTAAAATTGCAACAGACGCATTTTCATCACGACCCGAGAGCAACATCCGCCAATGAGGGAGATTCCTATTTAAAATGGGCATTTAGTTGCTAAAAACCGTTTGTAGATTACATTTACATCACATAGAACACGACTGACCAGAGAAATTCACACGGGGAGACACGGTTGCGAAGATAGCCCGAAGGTCGAGTTCATACAGAGGGAAGTTCAGGCTGTGTAACTCACGAAGTTCATGTTGTGATCAGAATAATATTCTAATCCCGTGATCAGAATAGTGTTTATATATATAAACACTATTCTGATCATGGGATTATATATATAAACACTATTCTGATCACGGGATATATATATATATAGTAGAGGAATACATCGAAGAGGCTTAGTTTCGCTCCTGAGAACAGAGTGAATGGCGGCCTTCCAGACGATTGCATCCGATCATTTGGGCGAGCGTTTCTTCATTTTTCCTGTGCACTTAAACAAACAGAATCAAAGACCGTGTTTCAAACGACCGCGGGTGGTCAGTTTTGCGCCCGTTTGACTACCTAAAACATTAAATTTTATACAGAAAAATATAACAAAGACAGATTTGATGAAAACTTAAGGAAAAGGGAAGATATTTCCTGTGTTCCCTAGTACTTTCCACTCCTTGTGTTTCATGAAGATCTTCATTCCAGGCTTCTTTGTCCTTAGGGGTTGAGGAAGAGGTGCTATTTTCTGCAGTTTACTAGGGTGCAAGGAGTTGTTATAGTAAAATAAATCATTATCCTCCCTTGCCCTTAGCTTTGCAAAAGGCTCTTATTGGACAATGAATGGTGGTTCTGTATCTCCAAAAGTACAGGTTGTAGCTCTGTCCAAAGCCACAACTGTTCCATAGGGATACATATGCTTGCTGGATTGTATTGCTGCTCCTCCTTACCACATAAATGTTTGTCAACACTCGTCCTATCTTTTCACGGTCTAAAATTTCACTATCAAATTCTTGCAAAAGAAGAGACCACCTCATCCAGCGAGGCTTAGTTTCCTTAACATCTAGCACCTCTGTAATTGCCTGACGGTTTGTATAAAATATAACTTTTTGTATCACTGATATAAGGTCTAAAATTTTCACAAGCAAAGATTACTGCATAGAGTTCTCTATCATTCTTAGCATAATTTCTTTGAGCATAAGTTTGCAAAGTAAATAACATTAAACTTCTCACTACCCGTTGGCCCAAAACCGCACTTATTGCATTATCATCCGTTTTGCATATGATCTCAAAAGGCTTGTCCCCGTCCGGAGGTGTAATGATAGGAGTGTTGAGTAGAGCATGCTTCAGTTTCTCAAAGGCACTTTTACACATATCAGTGAAAGTAAAGGGAACATCTTTATGTAAAAGGTTAGTAAAGGGTTTCGAAATACTGAAAAAATTCTTAATAAAGTGTCTATAGAAACCTGCGTGACCGAGGAAACTCCTTATCCCTTTAGTATCATGAGGATAATGCAGTTTCTCTATGGCAACTATCTTTGCTTTATCAACCTCTACACCTTTACCAGATATTTTGTGCCCTAAAATAATTCCTTCATTTACCATGAATTGGCATTTCTCCCAATTCAGTACGAGGTTGGTGTCCTCACATCTCTACAAGACTTTATCATCAAAAGAAGTTCCATAGACTGAAAAATCACCCATGAAGGCTTCCATAATTTCTTCAACAAAATCGGCAAAAAATAGCGTTCATGCATCTCTCAAATGTAGCTGCTGCATTGCATAAGCCAAAAGGCATAAGACCATTACTGCAGGATGCTGCTAATGCGACACTACGATCAGAGACCCTTCGACGAAACTGTGTGCGATGTAATAATCGCAAATGGTGGTGTAAAAACCCGTCAAAAAGGCACAAAACGTTTGTGATGATGGATGCATCAAACACGGTTCAGATTTTAGTTGCGTGTGTGATTCAGGGCATACTGTTCAGTTCAATTAACCATTTTCGATGAGTAGGAACAAAAGAAACGGGCAACCAGATGGAGGTGTGTGCGGTGTACATCATATGATTCACTCGGATGAACTGTTTGTGATTAGGCAACACAAAAGAAATGGTCAGCCAGATGAAGGAGTGTGCAATGTACAACATACAGTTCATTCGGATGAACTGTTTGTGATTAGGCAACACAAAAGAAACAGTCAGCCAGATCAAGGTGTGTGCGATGTACGACATGCGGTTCAGCCAGATGAACTGTTTGCGTTGAGACAAGAGAACAGAAACAGTTCAATATAACAAATACCATAAATATTGCAAGGTTCAGATTCAAAGATTACAACGCCCAAATTCAAACATTGCATCACTACTAGGAAAAGGGCTATAGATGAAATTGACACTGATGGCGCACCAGACAACTGGTGCGGCGCTACTATATACTAATGGCGCACCATGTGCTGATGCGCCATTAGTTTGGAAGACACTAATGGCGCATCCAGGCAAAGTGCGCCATTACTAGTTCTAACTAGTAATGGCGCACCAGCCACACGGTGCGCCACTACTGTATTTTTTTATTCTTTTTTTGCAAAACTACTAATGTCGCACCGTGGCATAGTGCGCCATTAGTATATATATATATATATATATATATATATATATATATTATTTTCTATTTTTTGCAAAACTACTAATGGCGCACGACCAACAGGTGCGCCATTAGTATATTGGGTTACTAATGGCGCATGTGTGGGTGGTGCGCCATTAGTAACCTAGGACCAGCTAGATATTTTGGAGAGTCACACCTACACACTCACTTTCCCCACTTCATTCCCTCCACCTCCTTCTCCAAGCTTGTCGGCTGCCTCCTCCTTCTCACCTCATTTGCACCATAGATTCATCAAAATTAAGTGGTTAAATTACCTTTTTTTGATAGGTAAGTAAGGGGAAAGCTATCTTTATGTTGTAGATCTACTTTTTTTCTCCCTAGCTCGCTCCAACAACGTGCACATGCACTTTTTGTGGCCTAGCTAGATCTATGTATGTTTGTGGTGTTGCATATGTGTTTGTGTTTGCAGGTACCGGTATTTCAAATGCGATAGTTGCCAATATTTTGCCGGAATGTTGATTCATTTCCGTTTCGGCGAGAATTTTGGCAGTATGCATTCTTTTTGGTCCTATTTTTAGGGAAAGTCATGCCAAATTTTTTCTTGGTTCTAAAATATCGTTTTGCTCTACCCCGCAGGCGACCATCGTCCGCACGATGACTGAAGGCATCGTGAATAGGTTTTTGAGCTCCACGAAGGCCGAGATGCTTCAAAAGAATGAGACGGAGATAAGATGTCCGTGTCGAAGATGCAAGCTGAAGAGCCTTAATGTGAACCCAGATTCCGGGCAGGTGCGGGACCACCTGCTCTTGCGTGGTTTCATGGATGGCTATCGGTGGCAAGGTGATGAAGATGACTATGAAGTCGTCCATGGGGGCTGGGCAAGAAATGAGGAAGGGCAGCAAGACAACCATAGCGGCATGGGCGGGCGAGAAGACGAAGAATCTCCAGGACATGATCACGACGGTGATGCTATACATAGTCATCATGTAGAAGATGCCGGACATGATGATGAGGAAGATCAAGACGAAGGGCATGATCATGAAGATGAAGATGCCAGAGCAGACGACGATGGAGGCTGGGTGCAGGACCCTCATATTCAAGAGCTGCTTCTCAAGCAGACGGATAACGCAAGAGCTGCCGCCCGAGAGAAAGCCAAGCTGGATCAACTGGAGATAGACGCGGTTACTCCATTGTATGAAGGATGCAGGCCCAAGGATACCCACCTGAAAGTAACGCTCATGGCTCTAGAGATGAAGGTAAAACACAAAATGACCGACGCATGCTTCGACGAGAACATGTCATTCTAGCACGAACGTCTTCCCAAGGGGAACAAGTGCCCTACCAGTTTCGAGGAGGTGAAGAAAATCGTGTGTCCTCTGGATTTACCGCACGTGAAATACCATGTGTGCATGAACAATTGCATCATTTATCGGGACGAGCACATGGAGTCTACCATATGTCCGGTGTGTGGCGTCACTCGATACAAGAAGAGAAAGAAAGCTCCTCGAAAAGTGGTGTGGTACTTTCCGATCACTCCTCGCCTGCAGCGGTATTTCGCGGACCCTAAGGTAGCAAAGCTCCTGCATTGGCATGCGGATAGGGAGGATAAGAAGCGGGAAGATGATGGAAATGATCCGGAGATAAATAAAAAAGACAAGATACTGAGTCACCCTAAAGATGCGAGCCAGTGGCAAGTGTTGAACTTCGAAGACCCAGAATTTGGGAACGATCCAAGGAACATTGTGCTGGGCATGAGCACCGATGGAGTCAATCCATTTGGCAGCCAGAGAAGCACACATAGCACCTGGCCTATGTTTGTGTGGATGTACAACCTCCCCCCTGGTTGTGCATGAAGAGGAAGTACATTCACATGAGTATGCTAATTGAAGGGCCGAAACAACCAGGGAACGACATCAATCTGTATCTAGGGCTGCTGAAAGAGGAGTTAGACACGCTGTGGAAAACGCCAGCCAATACGTGGGACGCCACAGAGAAAGAATATTTCCCTATGAGAGCCGCACTGCTCACGACGGTGCACGACTATCTCGGTTACGGATATCTCATGGGGCAGGTGGTCCACGGATGTTCTGGATGCATCAGGTGCATGGATGACACAATGTATCGCCAGCTAGATAGAGATCCCGGGTCTTCGAAAACCATGTTCATGGGACATCGAAGGTGGCTTCGCGACGATGACCCGTGGAGGAAACGCAAGGATCTGTTCGATGGTGAAACCGAACCCCGAAGACGCCCGCGTACGAGGAGCGGCGAGGAAATAGATGAGCTGTTGAAAAATTGGAAAGATTGCCCACTGCCGGGAAAGAAGCGGAAGGCGCCAGAGCCGCTGCTGAAGGTATGGAAAACGAGGTCTGTTTTCTGGGACTTGCCGTACTGGAAGATCCACCGTGTGCCTCACAGCCTTGATGTCATGCATATCATGAAGAACGTGTGCAAGAGTCTGTTGGTACCCTGCTCAACATGCTAGAGAGGACCAAAGATGGGCCGAAAGCAAGGGCAGACTTGAAATGAATGGGCATCAGGCAGGAGCTTCATGCTAATGATGATGATGATGATGATGAGGCGAAGCAGGACACAGAAAGTCGTCGCAAAGGCAAAAAGGCCAAGAAGACCGAAAATGACTACCCTCCCGCGTGCTTCACTCTAAGTCAGGAGGAGATTGAGCAGTTTTTCACCTGCCTTGTAGGAGTAAAACTTCCTTACGGTTATGCGGGGAAGATAAGCAGATACCTAGACCCAGCGAAGCAGAAGTTCAGCGGGATGAAGTCTCACGACTGTCACATGCTGATGACGTAGATACTTCCAGTTGCAATCCGTGGGATCATGGATGCGCACGTCCGTGAAACGCTATTTGGCCTATGCAACTTTTTCGACGTCATCTCTCGGAAGTCGGTTGGCATGAGGCAACTCAGAAGGCTACAGGAAGAGATCATGGTGATACTATGCGAGCTTGAGATGTACTTCCCGCCCGCATTCTTCGACGTTATGGTGCATTTACTGGTCCATATCGTGGAGGATATCATCCAACTCGGGCCGACGTTCCTGCACAGCATGATGCCGTTCGAAACGATGAATGGTGTCATCAAAGGATACGTTCACAACATGTCACGTCCAGAGGGAAGTATAGCCAGGGGCTTTCTGACCGAAGAGTGCATCTCCTACTACACGAATTATCTAGGCATCGAGAACCCCATTTGTCTGCCCGTCAACAGGCACCTCGGCAGGCTCGCTGGATGGGGTCACCGTGAGGGTCGCCGCAAACTGCATGTTAACTTCGAGGGTCGACTCGCCGACTTTGAAAGAGCAAATCTAGTCGCGCTAAAACACATAGACGTGGTCGATCCTTGGGTGGTAGAGCACAAAACCTTTGTTGAGAACACGTACAATGACCGAGGCCAATAGAGGACGGACAGAGATATAATCAAAGAGCACAAATCATGTTTCACACGTTGGTTCAAGCAGAAGCTTCTGTCGTACCCTTTACATGAGGATTCTTCCGCGGAAGAACAACTCATATTCGCCTTGTCACAGGGCGCCGAGCACAGCCTGATGACCTATGAGGCGTACAATATCAATGGCTACATATTCTACACCGAGGACAAGGACATGAAGAGCGATGGTTATCAAAACTCCGGGGTAACGATGGAATCCTACACCGGTAACGACAAGGACAGATACTACGGAAAGATCAAGGAGATCTGGGAGCTGAGCTATGCTGGAGAGAAGGTCCCGATGTTCCGTGTCAGATGGGCCAAGAGCGTCCTAAAATAAGACCGGTATTTCACCACCATGGCTATACCCGAAGCCAAATCCAAGACCGCGGGCACAAACGTCACCGCGAAAAATGAGCCATGGGTATTGGCTTCCCAAGTGGACCAATGCTTCTTCATTACCGACCCGTCAAAGCCCAGTCGTGTTGTCATGAGGAGAGGCAAAAGGAAGATCATCGGAATGGATGGAGTAGCCAATGAGCAAGACTTCGATAAGTATGGCGACCCGAAGATCGAACATGACGACGATGAAGTAGCAGCATACACCACAAGAAGAAGCATGACCACCCTACCTAAAGGACGTCCATTCCACATAAGAACTCCATTTGCGAAAAAGAAGGGCAAGAAAATTGTGAACAGATAGATAGCTAGCTAAGATCGATTGTATTTAAATTGTAGTCTTCATTTCTCGATTGTATTTCATGGGCACTTTTTGAACTATCATGAATATTTTTAAATTTCATGGGCACTTTTTGAATTCATGAAAAAATATTGAATATTCATGAGGACACTCGATCTCGATCCCCCTCCATCTCGATCGCTACCCCCCTCGCCAGATCCCCCTTGCCAGATCCCCCTCACCGCCGAGCACCCCCCGCACCCTCCCCCGCTCCACCACCGCCGACGACCCCCGCACCCTCCCCCGCTCCACCATCACAAATGAATGCAACTAAAAATCCAAAAAAAAACAAATTTGATTATATTTTCAAAAAACAAATTTGATTATATTTTCAAATAACAAATTTGATGATATTTTTTGTATTCATAAATATTTTCAAATAACAAATCTGATGATATTTTTTAAAAAATTATTACTGTTTTTATAAACATTTATTACTGTTTCATATTCATATTCATTTTCTAAAAAATTATTAGATGCAACAAAATAATAATAATAATAATAAATCTTACTTATGGCGCACGGCTGGCTGGTGCGCCATTGCAGTCTAAAAAAAGAATTCTTATGGCGCACGGCTGGCTGGTGCGCCGTTGCAATCTAAAAAAAAGAATACTTATGGCGCACGGTCCCGCTGGTGCGCCATTGCTATGAAAAAAACATTCTAATGGCGCACCGCCAGGGGGTGCGCCATTAGTAATCTTCCCCCATCCATACACTTCGTCCCTCGCTCTCGCCAGACACTTCGTCCCTCTCCCTCCACCGCGCCGCTCCCTCCCTCGTCCCTCCCTCCACCGCGCCGCCGCCACCGCTGCCCCGACCCACTGCGTCGCCGCCTCCCACGCGCCCCCGCCGGCTCCCTCTCCCCTTCCTCCCCCTCGAGTGCCGCCTCCCCCCTCCCCCCGCCTCCCCCCGAGCGC
>NC_041392.1:567795132-567869584 GCF_002162155.2 Triticum dicoccoides | reverse complement strand
GCCGGAGATTTGGAGCCTCGGAGCCGCCGGAGACTTGGAGCCTCGGAGCCGCCCCACGTCCACCAGGAGAGGAGGCCCGCGACCTCCCCGCCGTCTATCCCCGCCTCCCCCAAGCTCGCCGTCTCCGCTCCGGCCACCACCTCATCGTGGTCAGGTAACCCTCCTCCCCCTGCCTCTCTTCTCCTCTCTTCCTCCTCTCCTTAGCTAGTAGTGCATAATAATGGGAATTGGAGCTCATTAAGTTAGCCATGGTTGGGTGTCGGTAGATTCAGGCGCAAGCTCTCATGATTTTGTTTACTTCTATATCAGTACTACTCTCCATTGAGTAAACCCTAGATCAATTGGGCCACACACATTAAATAATCTGGAACCATTGGGTTAACCCGAACCTAATTTGTGATGGTGCATTGGGAGGATCAGGAGGCAAGTTGCAGTGCTGCAAGTGGCAAGAAGAAGAGTAGCAAGCATTAGATGCTTGCACTCCTTCTCTTATTTGCTTTTGAAGCAAAGATTTTTTCCTAGCTGGAATAACACATTAAAAAAGAAGTGTCTAAACAAGCTGTTGCTTTTTGCTGTGAATGTGCAGGTGTTCCTGGGCTGAGGGAGAGTATAGAGGCAGGAGGAGGAGAAGAGCACCTGGACCAGAGGTGAGAATGAATGAGCTGGTGTTTAAACCATGGCTAACTTAATTTGTGTTTGGGGGTGGAGCTGGGAAAGAGAGACAGAGGGATAGGAGGGGAGGAGGGGAAAGAGAAATGTTTATTTTAGGGTTTAATTAGACTCAAGATTCTGGTGTTTAATCCTGTTGTGTTGCTTCTAGAAATAATATAAAAGCTGTGAAAAAGAAATCTGTGGAGTTGGCACTTTACATAAGGTTGTAGATCATTGTAGTGTCCTAATGTCTAAGACTATTCCATTGGAGGTTCATCTTGCAAACATATCAGAACTTGCAAACATTTTATTACTTGTTGCATTGGAGGTTCATCTTGTCTTGAGGAAAACAAATCAGCATTGGAGGCTCATCTTTATTACATATCAGAACTTGCAAACAAATCTGTGAAAGACTTGTAAAGTTGCTGGGTTTTGTCTCTGACCATTGTGTCATGATGAATTTGCAGGTACCCCGAGAGGCCCTTGAGTTTGCCGGAATGTCGATTAACTTCCGTTTCGGCAAATTCGGGTACTCCACATGTCCTATTTTCAGCAAAGGACATGCTGAAATTTTCCGTGAATTTTAGCATGACTTTGCTAAAAATAGGACATATGGGGTACTTGCGACTAATGCATGGGCCGGTGTATCTTAGTACTTAGTTAAGTAGGATCAACTGCCCCGCCATTCTTGCTGCATTAAACCATAGGTGGCAATAGAGCCAAGTAATTAGGCCCAACTTAGAATTCTCCTTAGCATCGATAAACCCTAGATGATAAACCCAACATAGGTGGCAATAGAGCCAAGTGATTAGTGCCAAGTGATTAGGCCCAACCTAGGGTGCCTCGGCATCGATAAACCCTAAATGACGAAAACTTAACTTGGCTTCTATAGGGTGCCTCGTTGTCGATGAGAACCTAAATGATGTACGCTTATGTCGGTGTACAAAAAGAGGGGTACACTTTTTGTACCCCTATAACTGTGCACGGGCAGTCTGAGTCGCGGATACCACCACACCAAGCAAGGCAAGGGAGGTGAGCCAGGGTAAAACCGAAGCTCAAAGAGAACTAGAACAACGCCAAGGCCAAGACCACGAAGAGCAAAGGGGATGAAGCGGACTCCCCCGGCAAGATCCTTGCCGGGAGACAGTTTTAGCAACCCTGGCAAGACCCTTGCCACGGCAACTCGCCCCACACCTACAGAGCAAATCACCCTTGAGTCCACTGCCCCCATGGGGCAAGGATTCGGGAAACATCCCCGTGGTGGCATGCAGATCTTTGTGAAGACATTCAAGATCAGATTCACACTATAGAAGATGACGACCCTTGCCGGGATCCCAACCGAGGAAAACCACAAGGCCCCCGACAAGCACCTCGCCGGGGATGACAGCAGGCGCCTCGGTAAAACCCTTGCCGGGGCCTCGGCAAGGCCCTTGCCAAGGACATCCGCAGGACCACCACCAGGCCCATGCCGACTAAACTGTTGGGGAACGTAGCAGAAATTCAAAATTTTCCTACGCGTCACCAAGATCTATCTATGGAGAAACCAGCAACGAGTAGAAGGAGAGTGCATCTACATACCCTTGTAGATCGCTAAGCGGAAGCGTTCAAGTGAACGGGGTTGATGGAGTCGTACTCGTCGTGATTCAAATCACCGATGATCCTAGTGCCGAACGGACGGCACCTCCACGTTCAACACACATACAGATCGGTGACGTCTCCCACGCCTTGATCCAGCAAGGAGAGAGGGAGAGGTTGAGGAAGACTCCATCCAACAGCAGCACAACGGCGTGGTGGTGGTGGAGGAGCGTGGCAATCCCGCAGGGCTTCGCCAAGCACCATGGGAGAAGAGGAGGAGAACTTGGGAGAGAGGGAGGGGCTGCACCAAAGGCATAAGGTATGTTTGGGAGGCCCTCCTACCCCACTATATATAGGGATCCCAAGGGGGGGTGCGCCAGCCCCTAGGAGATCCAATCTCCAAGGGGGCGGCGGCCAGGGGAGGAGTCCTCCCCCCCAAGGCACCTAGGAGGTGCCTTCCCCTGCTGGGACTCTTCCTTTAGGGTTTCCCCAGGCGCATGGGCCTCTTGGGGCTGGTGCCCTTGGCCCATGTAGGCCAAGGCGCACCCCCTACAGCCCATGTGGCCCCCTGGGGCAGGTGGCCCCACCCGGTGGGCCCCCGGGACCCTTCCGGTGGTCTCGGTACAATATCGATGACCCCGAAACTTGTCCCGATGGCCGAAACAGGACTTCCTATATATAAATCTTTACCTCCGGACCATTCCGGAACTCCTCGTGACGTCCGGGATCTCATCCGGGACTCCGAACAACATTCGGTAACCACATACAAGCTTCCTTTATAACCCTAGCGTCATCGAACCTTAAGTGTGTAGACCCTACGGGTTCGGGAGACATGCAGACATGACCGAGACGTTCTCCGGTCAATAACCAACAACGGGATCTGGATACCCATGTTGGCTCCCACATGTTCCATGATGATCTCATCGGATGAACCACGATGTCAAGGACTTAATCAATCCCGTATTCAATTCCCTTTGTCTATCGGTATGTTACTTGCCCGAGATTCGATCGTCGGTATCCAATACCTTGTTCAATCTCGTTACCGGCAAGTCACTTTACTCGTTCCGTAACACATCATCCCGTGATCAACTCCTTGGTCACATTGCGCATATGATGATGTCCTACCGAGTGGGCCCAGAGATACCTCTCCGTTTACACGGAGTGACAAATCCCAGTCTCGATCCGCATAAAACAATAGATACTTTCGGAGATACCTGTAGTGCACCTTTATAGTCACCCAGTTA
The DNA here is from genome assembly GCF_002162155.2 of Triticum dicoccoides. NCBI lineage: Eukaryota > Viridiplantae > Streptophyta > Magnoliopsida > Poales > Poaceae > Triticum > Triticum dicoccoides. The sequence goes on along the minus strand of NC_041392.1, from coordinate 567,866,114 downwards.
CGTTGTGACGTTTGATACACCCAAAGCACTCCTACGGTATCCAGGAGTTACACGATCTCATGGTCAAAGGAAGAGGTACTTGACATTGGCAAAGCTCTAGCAAATGAACTACACGATCTTTTGTGCTAGTCTTAGGATCGGGTCTTGTCCATCACATCATTCTCCTAATGATGTGATCCCGTTATCAACGACATCCAATGTCCATAGCCAGGAAACCATGACTATCTGTTGATCACAACGAGCTAGTCAACTAGAGGCTCACTAGGGACATATTGTGGTCTATGTATTCACACGTGTATTACGATTTCCGGATAATACAGTTATAGCATGAATAAAAGACAATTATCATGAACAAGGAAATATAATAATAATACTTTTATTATTGCCTCTAGGGCATATTTCCAACATAAACCTCCACCGCCGTTCGCATGCAGTTGCCGACCGAACCAGCTAGGCAGGCACCTGCGTGGCGGCATGCAGATCTTCGTGAAGACCCACCACTGCGCCACCTCAGCTGCCTGCCTACCTACATGGCATCACAGGTGTCGCTGGCCAGGGCGCGTGACGACACAAGAAGGAGCGGCGACGGACGAGACAGATCTCTCCCTCGTCCCCGATAAAGCAAGGACACCTAAGCAAGACGTATTAAATGCGCCTTGTCATGTAACGCGAGGGATAACCTCGCATCACTGTACCCTTTCCACCTCCTGTGTGCCACTGTGGCAACCCCTTTTTCTATAAAAGGAGGCCCGAGGCGACCAGGAGAGGGATTCGGCTTTTTGGAGCTCCTCACGCCCCATAGCTAGCTCAAGAACACATATATACAATCCACTAAAGCAGGAGTAGGGTTTTATGCATCCTCGCGGCCCGAACCTGGATAAACAAACCATGTGCTATCTGTTTGATCCGCTCTTCTCACGACCCCATGCCCCGCTAACCAAAGTAGGGATTCTTGTGATCCCATAGGTGTTGTTCCCACCGACATCTTTGGCGTGCCAGGTAGGGGGCGCAGTTGTGAGAATCGGCTTTAGCAGTTAGTTCAGCGCTTCTTCATCATCATGGCGCCCAAGAAGAATACGACAGTGGCGGTTGGCCAGTCGGAAGCCGGACAGCCCATCCCGACGCGGGCGAGCAGTAGACCGGTCGCAGAAAGGACCCGGGGCGCTGCTCGCGAACACCAACACCATCCCAGCAGCCAGAGTTTGGGAGGCGGCGATGTTTGTGTGCCTGGTAACGGGCCGCACGTCGCCAAATCCAAAGGCGGAGCCAAGCCCTTCGCAGGTGGAGCGGGGCCTTCGAGGGTCATCGCCGCCCTGCCCGAAGGCGACGCAAGGGCCTCCAAGACTCCCACGCCGGCGCCAACAGCGCGCTCCTCCCAGGCAACACGCGGCGAATAGCGTAATCACGCCAAAGATCCCGGGCGTCGCCGCGGGAAGAGCCCCGAGCGCCACTCCCGGGACGTAGAAGACCTGCCCACTCGCCGAGGCGCTGGTGAAAACGGCATGCGACCGCGGGGTCGTGATCGAGCTCCTTCTGACATGGTCAGAAGTCGAAGCGCGTCGCGATCCGTGCAGGTTTCGCTGCCACAGATGCTAGCAGAGGCCCTGGCGCGCACGCAGTTGCTCCTCGACTTTCCTCCCACTACGGGGAAACTCGACGAATGGAGAGCCACTATCCGAAGCCTTGTTGCGGTGTCCAACAAAGACGAACCAAGTCCGGTGGGGCCCCCGGGTCGACGCTCCGATGGAGTCCCATGGACCAGTGGCGGAAAAGCCGGCGCCGCCGCGACCATGGTGCATTCACCTCTTCCCCATCCGGTACCGCGGACGCCGGCTCGTCGCGACGTCGTGGGCGACGACATCTCCATAGCATCGTCTGACCCGCGGACCCACTGTGACCAATGCCAAATTCTTTGGGAACGAGCCCATGAAGACACTCGAACCACTATCGAGCGCCAGTGTCACATCCCTAGTTCTGGTATGACCTAGGCTTGCTTTGTGCATCATGTTTAAATTTCAAATGAAGTTGAAATGGGGATGTTTCAAACCCTAGCACAAAGCAAATTTCAAATAGGTTCAAATTAAAAATGGAATTTCAATGAACCCAAAATGCTTTTCAAAAATGTTCATGGTCTTTGGAAAATGTTGGAAAGAACAACCAGGGGTGATGCACATTTTTGCTAGACATTTTGGATTTTTGAATGAACCCATATGTATTTGAATTGGAGCTGTTTAAAATAATATAAATATTTTAGAGGCTCCAAAAATGTTGGAATTTGGTGAGGGCCTCTGGTATATTATTACTAGTGGTCACAAGGAATCTCAACATTTTTATATTTGTGCTGGTATTTATTTTTTAAGTTAAAAACAAATGTCAGAAATAGAAAAGAAAACAAAAAGGGGAAAGACTTACCTGGCGCTCATCTAGCAGCCCATCTGGCCGGCCCAGCCCACCAGGGGCTGGGAGGTCTTCTTCCTCCCGCCAGTCGGATGCACGGCGCGTGCCTGACGCGCGCACGGCCTCCGCACGCCACCTCCTGCCTCCCTGCTTCCTCCGCGATCCCTGCAGCGTCGCCACGCACCCCCTGGTCCCTCGCTCCTCCCCCTCCTCTGTCCTCTCTCTCGCACGCACCCGTGCGCCACCGCGGCCGCCGCCATCGCCTCGCCTCCCTAACGTGTCTGCGAGCACCGCCGTCGTCGACTACGTCATCCCCAAGCAGCGAAGCGACGCGGGAGGCCCTGCAATGCCGCAATCGTCGCCGTCTTCAACCTCCAGCGAACGAGATCGCCAGCGACCCCTCGCTCGCTCCGGGCCTTCCCCGAGCCCCCTAGCCTGCTCTACATGATCCCCGTGAGCACCCCGTCGCAACCCCTCTCTCCTCCTCTTCGTTTTCGCGCCGTAGTCGCCATTTCGACGAGCCCGAGATGCTCCTGCCGCCGGCCATGGCGCCGCCGCGTTCACAGCTGCTGCCAACCGCTTCTGAGCATGTCGCCATGCTCACTGCATCCCCAGCAACCGAATGGGCAAAACCGCAGCCCCCCTAGCGCCCTATAGTGCCTAACCCGCATCAACCGAGCTCCGGCCGCCGCCGCGAGCCCTGCTCCAGCGAGCTCCGCCGTCCCCGCGACCTCCCCTATGCCCAGGTAGATGCGGTCGAGCGCGGGATGCCGATTGGTTGTCCCCGCGCCCTCTTCCGCCGCCTGTAGCGCGTTCCGGCGAAGCACCGCCGTGCGGTTTGGTCGCCGCTGGCCAACTCCGGCGGGCGCTGACGTGGCGGCTTAATTAGTGCTTAACCCCCCTTCTAATTACCCCCCCTGAGACTGACCAGTGGGCCCCAGGGCTTAGTCAAAGCTAATCAGCCCGGGTTTGACTCAGGGTTAACCCCAGGGTCACTGACGTGTGGCCCCCACACGTCAGGTTTGACCTGGTCAGCCCCGTTGATGCCTCTGCGATGTCATGCTGACGCAGTAAATCATTTTCTGGATTTTATATAATTAGAAAATTCCAGAAAATGTATAAAACTTCTAAAAATCATAGAAATTCAACCGTAGCTCAGAATGAAATAAATTATATATGAAAAATTATCAGAAAAATGCAAGGAATCAATTTATGCCAGTTACATGCATGAAAAACCAATTTATACATGCTGTATAAGTGAAAACATAATATGGGCATTTTAAATGCTTCATTTTGAATTGCATTTGAATCTTTGATTCAAATGGGCTTCAACCAACTTGGTAGCATCTTGCATTAGCCCAGACACTAGCATTTGCACATGTCATGTTCATGCATCATTTTGTTGCATTTGTTTGTGTGTTGATCGCCGGCACCGTTTCTTCTCGATAGGTTCCACTCCGAAAGGTGTTCCCGAGTACCTGTCAGAGGAGCAGTGCCCTATCAGGCAAGCAACCCCCCTTGAGCATTGCGATAAATCCCACTCTCTCGCTCCTGCTCCTTATACCGCATTAGGACAACAACGATTCAAACTGCTACTTTCTGCTGCGGTAGTTGAACCCATTCCTCTGCATGACCTGTCATTGCCACAGTAAATAGTTGAAACCCACTAGCATGAGTAGGAGTTGCTTGAGCCTTGATGTGCCTACTCATCCATGCTTGATTTCTTTATGCCAGATATACTTAGAGTTGTGTCAGGTCTGATTCATCGGGAATGAATCGGAGTGGTGAACATGTCCTACCGATAAAGGCTAAGTGTGTGAACACGTTTTGGTAAAGGTAGCGATGAGAGGCCATGTAGGAGTACATGGTGGGTTGTCTCATTGGAACCATCCCTAAGCACTGAGTTCTGTGTATGTTATCCAAGTCCAGTTACTACCACACATTGGGTTCCGGTTATCCGGCCCCTCTCGGCTTATTAATCCACTTGATCTCTGTCTAGGAGTTGCAACTAGTTTTTGGCATTTGTAGGTAGTGCTACTTGTCTACCAGGTGGTGTCCGACGGGACGGGCTTGGGACAGACTAGGCACCGTGGCACGGTGTACCAAGTAGCACCCGGAAGGTGGGCTTGGGAACCCTGCACACATCATTTGGGGCCGTGAGCGACACCCCGGTCGGATCTCCTTGCGGATGGAACCCGAATAGGCGATAAACCTGGACGAGAGACTTGTGTGGTTAGTCAGGTCGTGGCCGACACCCTCGCCCGGTTTTCGCTTGAAGGTTGCCGAGGTACATGATGTGTACAGGGCTATAAGTGGCGAGAGCGTGTGTGAAGAAGTACACCCCTGCAGGGTCAACATTATCTATTCGAATAGCCGTTTTCCTCGGATATGGAAACTTGGAGGACTTATGTAGTACATAGACAACTTGAAGTGGATACTCTAAAATCCGCAAGATAAGCGTGAGTGCTATGGATGGCCTTCTCGTAGGGAGATGGGAACGGATCCATAGTGGAGTATTGATATGGTGAATATGTGGATTCGTGTGCGTCTTCTCACCTCAAAGAAGTTTCTGATACTCGTAGTATAGGTTAGCCACTGAGTCAAAGCTAGCTTGCTACTATTAAAACTCCACCACCCCCTTTGTTGATAATGTTGCATGTGTAGATAGTTCTGATGTAAGACTTGCTGAGTACCTTTGTACTCACGTTTGCTTATTTATGTTTTGCAGTTGGTTACACTAGTGACTTCGACGAGTCGCTTGTATCCCAGCTACGATCTTGTACCCTTGGGAGGGTCGTGTTTAGTCAGGCTTCTTAGCCTTTTCCTTTTGTAGTTGTCTGTACTCAGACATGTAATGTTTCCGTTGCTTGTATGCTCTGAATGATGGGTCATGAGACCCCTATTTGTATTGAATGCTATGTGGCTCTTCTGGGCCTTTATCTATATGAGTTTGAGTTATGTTGTGATGCCATGTTGTACAACACATACTTGCATGTTATGCGTACGTGTAACGTGTATTGCTATGTGTGGGATCCAACAACCTAGTTGTTTACCTCTGGTAGCCTCTCTTATGGGGAAATGTAGTCTTGTGCTTCCATGAGCCATAGTAGTCCGCTACAGCCCAGTTCACCGGAGTCCTGCTAGCCCAGCACTACTGCTCCGGAACACTTGACTGGCTGGCATGTGATTCACTTCGTTCCTGTGTTTGTCCCTTCGGGGAAATGTCACGCGGTGACATCCGGAGTCCTGCCTAGCCTACTACAGCCCGGGTTCCCGGAGTCCTGTTAGCCCAGTGCTACAGCCCGGATTCATACGCTGTTGACTGACATGCTCAAGGTTGATTCATGTATGCCTGTCCCTGTAAGTTAGTGCTACTTTGGGTTCACGACTAGTCATGTCATCCCGGGTTCTCTGTCATATGGATGCTAGCAACACTATCATATACGTGAGCCAAAGGCGCAAACGGTCCCGAGCCAGGTAAGGTGGCACCCGTGGGAATACCGTGCATGAGGCCGCAAAGTGATATGAAGTGTTACATGCTAGATCGGTGTGACTTAGGATCGGGGTCCCGATAGCCGGCGCGGAGCGTGCCACCAGCCAGACAGGCGAGCAGGGCCTGCTGTGAACCACCCGGCCCCGGAGAGCCCTGGAGGCCTACCTTACGAGGTAGGCTGTCCGGCTTTTACCCGTGAGCTGCGGCAGTTCCAGTGGCCCACTCACCGCACCTTCAAACCTGACGTTGGCGAAAAGTACAACGGCAAGACTCACCCGTCTGAGTTCCTCAGCATCTACACCATCGCGATGCAAGCTGCCGGAGCCCGCGACGATAAGGTGCTTGTGAATTACTTTCCATTGGCTCTTAAACCCAACGCCATGTCGTGGTTGATGCACTTGCTGGTAGACTCTATTTCCTCCTGGTCGGATTTGTGCCATGAGTTTGTGGGCGCCTTTACTGGAGGTCACCAAGCCCATGGCCAAGCAAGCGACCTGCATGTCATTCCCCAGAAGGGAGGCGAGAGTCTGCACAAGTATGTACAGAGGTTCAGCCGGGTACAGTACAATATCCCTGATGTTCACCCTACCGCCATCATCAGCGCGTTCCATCAGAACGCGCGTAACTGCAAGATGCGCGAAGAACTGGCAATGAACAAGGTGAAAGATGTGGCGGAACTCTATGTTCTTGCTGATAGATGTGCCCGAGCTGAAGAGGGAAGAAAGTACCCCGGCGAAGATGCCGACATGGAAACCGACTCCTTAGATGAGGATACTGCCGCCCCGGCGAAGAAAGGCCGGCGCCGCAACAGGAAGCGCAAAGGTAAAGCTGTGCTTGCCGTCGAGGGATCTGACGATGCCGGCTCTGCCAAGAAAACCAAGGCAGATGACCCCGGCAAGGAAATTGCCGGATGTGTCGCCTGCCGGGCCTTGGCGGCTGCCGAGAAGCCAGGAAACCCCGACAAGCAATACTGCAAGATCCATCGCACCAAAGGCCATGATCTCCAGAACTGCCGACAGGTTGAGCTCCTTGCTGAGAAGCAGAGGGCTGAATATGAGAGGCGGGACAAGGAGAAAGGCCAGGACAGTGCTGAGGGGTCCGGCAAGAAGCGTGACGGCCAGGCGGGCCGTCGCGGCAAAGATAAACAGTGGGAGAGGCCCGCCCGGGGCCGTGACAAAAAGCCAGAAGATGATGATCAAGAAGAGGACAATGAGTCTGGTGACCAAGAATTTCAGAAAGCTACAGAGGCCATGTGCGTCGATGGCGGCGCCTCGCTGCATACCTCTCACCGTCAGCTTAAACAGTGGGCGCGTGAGATTACAGCGGCGGAACCGTCGTTTGATGCCCAAAGGCCGCTGAAGTGGTCCAGCACACCTATCATTTTTGACACTAAGGATCACCCTGATCGCACTACTGCAGTCGGGTGCTTGCCATTGTTGGTTTCACCAACAATACACAACCTCAAGGTGACAAAGATGCTAGTCGATGGCGGGGCCGGTCTGAACTTAATCTCGCCTGCCGTGATCGAGAAATTGCAGATTCCTGATGAGGACCTCGAAGAGACGGGCACGTTTCAGGGGGTCAACCCGGGAAGAAGTCAACCAAAGGGAAAGGTCACGTTGCCCGTGACTTTTGGGAGTGATCTGAACTATAGGACAGAAAGGATTGTGTTCGACATTGCCAAGATCCCCTTGCCTTACAACGGGATCCTTGGCCGCCCAGCGCTAGCCAAGTTCATGGCGGCGTCACATTACGCCTACAACACCCTGAAGATGCCAGGGCCTGTGACGATCATCACCGTCCCATCAGACAAGAAGGATGTGCTAATTTGCGCTGACCAACTCTACCAACAAACAGTTGCAGTAGCCGCCACTGCTAAGGCGCTTGCTCCTGCCGCTGGAGCCCCGGGAAGGCAAAAGAAGAAGACCGGTGAGACCTCAGGCACCCACTCCGGCAAGCGCACCTCTTCGGAGTGTAGCGCTCCCGTCGAGGACGTGCCAGAGAGCTCCGTTGACAGAAACAAGAAGTCTAGGGCCACACCGCCGGGAACCAAGAAGGTTTCCGTCAAGGAGGACGGCACGGGAGGAGATTTTACCGTAAGCTCCACCCTTGACGACAAATAGGAAGACGCGCTTGTCACCTTCCTGCGGGCGAATGTCGATGTGTTTGCATGGCAAGCATCCGACATCCCCAGCGTTCCCAGGGAGGTGATTGAGCACCACCTTGCTGTCTGTCCTCATGCGCGGCCCGTCAAGCAGAAGGTCAGAAATCAAGCTTTGGAACGACAAGAGTTCATCACAGAGGAGATCCGGAAACTGGAAGCAGCGGGTTTGGTAAGAGGAGTGCTCCATCCAACATGGTTGGCCAATCCGGTGGTAGTGCGCAAGGCAAATGGGAAGTGGAGGCTGTGTATTGATTACACAGATATTAATAAGGCTTGTCCCAAAGACCCCTTCCCGTTGTCGCGCATCGACCAGATTGTTGACTCCACAGCTGGGTGCGATCTGTTGTCATTCCTTGATGCCTACTCCGGCTACCACCGGATCTTCATGACAAGGGAAGATGAAGAGAAAACGGCATTCATCACCCCATATGGTACGTATTGCTTTATACGGATGCCTTTCGGGTTGAAGAGTGCTGGTTCAACGTTTGCAAGGGCGGTCCAGATTGGTTTTGAACCCCAGCTCCATAGAAATATGGAAGCTTATATGGATGATATAGTGGTCAAAACCAAGAACAGGGCAATCCTCATATCAGATTTACAAGAAACATTTGCAAACCTACACAATATCAATCTCAAGCTGAACCCTGAGAAGTGCGTCTTCGGCGTCCCGTCTGGCAAGCTTCTCGGGTTCTTTGTGTCACAGCGTGGGATAGAGGCCAATCCAGACAAGATCAAAGCTATAGAGCAGATTGAAGCGCCCAAGCGAGTCAAGGATGTGCGTCGGCTTGCTGGTTGCGTTGCCGCCATGAGCATGTTCATTTCCAAGTCCGCCGAGCGCGCCCTTCCCTTTTTCAAGATTTTGAAAAAGGCGGGCCCGATGGAGTGGACGCCAGAAGCCGAAGCAACATTGCAAGATTTGAAGAGGTACCTCTCCTTCGCGCCAATACTAGTTGCGCCTAGGCCACAAGAACCATTGCTGCTGTACCTGGCGGCAACGAACCAGGTGGTCAGCGCCGCACTAGTGGCGCAGAGAGAAATTGATGATGAGGTAATAGCAGCGACGGAGCCCGATGCCACCGATGCCGAGACGACGCAGCCAATTGAAGTGCCGCCGAAGAAGAAAATGATGCAGCACCCGGTCTACTTTGTTAGTTCCCTCGTGCAGGGGGCAAGATCGAGGTACTCCGATGTGCATAAACTGCTCTTCGGCCTTCTTACGACCTCGAGGAAGCTGCGTCACTACTTCCAGGCACACGAAATCACTGTCGTCACTCGCCTCCATCTGCAATGGATATTGCACAATCCAGACGCATCAGGAAGGATCGTAGAGTGGGCACTGGAACTGTCCAGCTTTAGCCTCAAGTTTGAGAGTACCTTGATGATTCAAAGCCGAGTCCTGGCGGAGTTCATTGCAGAATGGACCGCGACGCCTGATGAAGAAACCCAAGAGACTGCTCTCCCCGGCAAGGAGGCAAGTTGCGACTGGATCATGTACTTTGATGGAGCTTTCTCCTTACAGGGCACGGGGCTGGCGTACTGCTTGTCGCGCCCACCGGAGAGCACCTCAAGTACGTGATCCAGATGCACTTCCCCAGGGAGGTGTCAACAAACAATACGGCTGAGTACGAAGGGCTGCTTGCCGGTCTTAGGATCGCGGTGGACCTCGGAATCAAGAAACTCATTGTTAGAGGCGACTCGCAACTTGTCATCAAGCAAGTCAACAAGGATTACCAGAGCCCGTTGATGAAGGCCTACGTCAATGAAGTGAGAAAGCTGGAAGAGCGTTTTGACGGTATACATGCAGAATACGTTCCCTGAGCGGAGAATGATATCGCCGATTACCTGTCAAAACACGCTGCCCTCAAGCTACCTGTGGAACCAGGTACCTTTGTGCTTCGGCTAACTCAGCCATCCGTTGATCCATCAACATAGCAGAACAAGAGGAGAAAATCAGGGCCCGACAAGTACTTTCCCGCCGAGCTCCCCGAAGCCACCGGCAAGGATGTTGCCGGAGACACTGAGCCCGCCACGGAACGGCTGGCTCCGACAGAGCATCAAGCTCTTGCCATGGCGACAGCCGCTTCGATAGCGGAGGAAATTCCTTTAGTCCTTGCCATCGAGCCCCAGGCTCCAGCGTGGGCACAGCATGCCGTCCGATTCCTCCAAACAGGGGAACTTCCTGAGGAGTAGGAAGAAGCGGAAAAAGTAGCCTGTCGCTCTACTATGTACCAGTTCGTCGACGACGTCCTGTACAGAAAGAGGCCAAATGGCGTAAAATTGAAGTGTATCCCTCGAGAGGAAAGACTGGGGCTGTTGGCGGAGATACATGGAGGCCTATGTGGATCCCACATCGGGTCAAGGGCCCTTGCCGGCAAAGCATTTTGGCAAGGCTTCTTCTGGCCCACCGCCCTCCAGGATGCGACGACACTAGTCACCAGGTGTGAAGCGTGTCAGTTCCATTCAAAGAAGCTTCATCAGCCAGCTCAAGCCCTTCAAACCATTCCTCTCTCCTGGCCTTTCTCGGTATGGGGGCTCGACATACTGGGCCCTTTCCCCCATGCTGTCGGGGGCTTTGAGTACTTGTACGTTGCAATCGACAAGTTCACAAAGTGGCCAGAAGTGGAAGCAGTGAGGAAGGTCACAACATAGTCAGCCGTCAAGTTCTTCAAAGGACTGGTGTGCCGTTTTGGTGTACCCAATAGGGTTATCACCGACAACGGCACGCAGTTCACAAGCCACACCTTCATGCAATATATTCAAGACCTCGGCAGCAAGGTCTGTTTCGCTTTCGTTGCTCACCCACGAAGCAATGGTCAAGCTGAGAGCGCAAATGCTGAAGTCCTACGAGGCCTGAGGACAAAGACCTTTGACAGACTGCACAAGAGTGGAAGGCGCTGGATTGATGAATTACTGGCAGTTCTTTGGTCTATCAGAATGACACCAAATCGAGCCACCGGCAAGACACCCTTTGCCCTGGTATACGGGGCAGAAGCAGTTCTCCCCATGGAACTCATATACGGGTCACCTTGAGTACTCGCTTATGACGAGCTTGAGCAAGAGCAACTGCGGCAAGATGACGCAATGCTCCTTGAGGAAGATTGTCTTCGGCGCGTTCAATCGGCCAAGAATTCCAACAAGTTGACGCCAAAGTGGGAAGGCCCTTATCGGGTAATACGAGTGACCAGGCCCGACGCAGTTTTCCTGGAGACCAAAGATGCCGTTCCGGTGAGTAACTCCTGGAACATTGAGCATCTTCGCAAGTTTTACCCGTGAGGCGCGGCTTGCCGGGCCCCCGGCAAGCCACCTTTTGTACGAGCCTTGCCGATGACGCATGTAACCCTTTGTACAAAGCCAGGCGCAGACCCTGAGCATAAATAAATGAAGCGCTGGCGCCCTAAGTTATAGCATGCATGCTAGGTCGAGTCTCGTCCTTGGTTAGGGTTGATAGTGCTTAGCGGCGACTAACCCCTAGCTTAGAGGTCGAGTGTGCGTCTCTTTGTCTTTCTTTTGTCTTCTTTGGTTCACAGGACACACAGATATCCGTGCCGAACCACTTGGGGAGAAAAAAAGTGGAACAGACCAGCATCTAGCCCCCGGCAAGCCAGTATTGCCGGGGGCTGCAAGAGCAAAGATTCACCCACGGCGAAGCAGGGTTGCTGGGGACTGCAGCTTCAGATAAGTTCTTCATCCCTTATCATGCATTCCATTATGGACTGAGGTATGTGAAACCTCGTTTTCCCCTAAGCTACCGTGCTCCCCTAACTCTAGGCCCTAGGGCTCGTTCCTGGGGCCAAGTTTGGTCGTAGTCGCGGCAGCGAAAGGATGAAACAAGGAGCCTAAACCCGCCTCATCCCTGCCTCCGCCAAAGGCATGAGGAAGGTCGAGCGAAGTGGGGAGACGGCAAGGCCTGTTGCCGGGCAAGGAAATGTTTATATTGAAGATATCAAGGATTTACTCCTTGTCGTGGGTTCCACCCGCAAACAAATGACCCGACAAGCATCCCTTTTTCATTAAAAAAACATTCCGCTCAGGTACAGTCCATAGGGAATGAAAAACACGAATGATGGGATTACAAGTTTTAAATTCAACAAAGGCCCGAAGGCTTACAAACTAAAAAGAGATAAGGTGCCCGTATTCCCTTTCTTGTCCCTCTCCTCAGGAGGCAGGTCAAGGAGGCGAAAAGGACAAAAGGAGCGCCTAGGCGAGCTACGGGTGGTAGAAGACACCAAGAGAACATCTTGGTGGTCGTCCAAAGGCTGGATGGTGATGGCGGTGCCGGAAGGAGAGCTCAAAGACGAGGCGGCAGGACGTCAGCACGCGTCGAAGGCATCGGTGCCCGTGTACTTCAACTTGACGGCCTTGCCGCCCGCCCTCTTCCTCTTCCGCAGCCTCCCAACGCCAGCCGCCCAAGGAGACGACCCCGAGAAGTTCAAGGAGCCGGCGACACGGATGATGGGGTCGCCGGTGCCGCATGGAGCGGCACCCGACACCTAATCGGACCCATCATCCTACCGCCTACTACCCTCGTCGTCGCTGCCGCTGTCCTCCTCGTCACTCCCGCCCGAGGAGGAGTCTTCACTATCAGAAGAGCTCTCCACGCAGCACCTTGCATGGGTCCCAAAGAGCCCGAAGACCTTGACGGAGAGAAGGCCACCCTCCATCAGCTTAAAATGGAGAGTGAGCCCCTCCGTCAAGCTGTGGATATGAGCAAACGTCTTCCATCCCCGACGAAGATACATCACGTGAGGGGCGGGGAAGTCGACGCGGACCCACGTGCCACTGTCCCGCAGCCCCTCATGTGCAGCCGCAACGACTCCGACGGATCCAGCTCCATCTCCCGCGCAAATGGAGTCGAGAGACGAAGGCGACGGTGTGGCGGCCGGCGCAGCCTGACGAAGAACTCACAAGAGTAATCCCCAACATGTCCCTCCATTGGAGGAGGAGCTGCTGGCGGAGGCGAGGCTGGCGCGCCGCCCCGTCCTCCCCTTCCCCGAGCGCCCGGCCTCGCCCACGGCCTCGCCCCCTCCCCCTTCCCCTCGCGGCTGGCTCTGCCACCGTAGGCGCAGGAGAAGGAGGGACGCGTTGTCGAGCGGCGACCCTCGCCGCCACTGTTGAAGGACCGGGATTCCCTCTCTCCATGACGGATGGAAGGGAGGAGCAGAAGCTGAAATAATGCGGGACGCCATCCCCCCTCCCGCTCTTTATAAAGGATCGGGGTTGGGGCTCGGCCGCCCCGCTCGGCCAATCAAGATACAGAAGGCGTAGGGAGCCAGGGCCGACCCGCCGCCCCAACCAGCGACGGCCCGATTTCCCGCCTCCACTGTTTGCCACCCTAGGCGCATGGGAGACACGTGGTAGATGTGCAGAACCAAGAGGACGGGTGAGACGACCACTCCCCACCCCGTGATCATGGGGAGTGGATGCCTTGAAGACCGCGCCTCAACCCCGTTCAGTAAATGGGATGCGCCTCCACGCCTCCCTCCATTTATGGGGAAGGCGCGAACCGCCCCTTTACTATGATGTGACGCATGCCTGCAGGAACCAACCCCACGCATGCCGCCCACGTCACACGCGCCTCCCCACACCGTGCCATGCGCGGAATCATGGGAAGCGCAACGCGCGAAGAATCTTACCGCGGTAAAAACCGCCCCGCCTGCCCGCGCACCGTTTTTGTGCCTAGCCCAACAACGCGTTGCGCTTATGTGTGGCCCAGGCCCGGGGGCTCCTGTCGGTGTACAAAAAGAGGGGTACACTTTTTGTACCCCTATAACTATGCACGGGCAGTCTGAGCCGCGGATACCACCACACCAAGCAAGGCAAGGGAGGTGAGCCAGGGTAAGACCGAAGCTCAAAGAGAACTAGAACGACGCAAAGGCCAAGACCATGAAGAGCAAAGGGGACGAAGTGGACTCCCCCGGCAAGATCCTTGTCGGGAGACAGTTTTAGCAACCCCGGCAAGACCCTTGCCGCGACAACTCGCCCCACACCTACGGAGCAAATCACCCTTGAGTCCACTACCCCCATGGGGCAAGGATTCGGGAAACATCCCCGTGGTGGCATGCAGATCTTTGTGAAGACATTCAAGATCAGATTCACACTATAGAAGATGACGACCCTTGGCGGGATCCCAATCGAGGAAAACCACAAGGCCCCCGGCAAGCACCTTGCCGGGGATGACAGCAGGCGCCTCGGCAAAACCCTTGCCGGGGCCCCGGCAATGCCCTTGCCAAGGACATCCGTAGGACCACCACCAGGCCCACGCTGACTAAACCTCCACCGTCGTTCGCATGCAGCTGTCGACCCAACTAGCTGGGTAGGCACCTGCGTGGCGGCATGCAGATCTTCGTGAAGACCCACCACTGCGCCACCTCAGCTGCCTGCCTACCTACATGGCATCACAGGCGTTGCTGGCCAGGGCGCGTGTCGACACAAGAAGGAGCAGCGACGGATGAGACAGATCTCTCCCCCGTCCCCGATAAAGCAAGGACACCTAAGCAAGACACATTAAATGCACCTTGTCATGTAATGCGAGGGATAACCTCGCATCACTGTACCCTTTCCACCTCCTGTGTGCCACTGTGGCAACCCCTTTTTCTATAAAAGGAGGCCCGAGGCGACCAGGAGAGGGATTCGGCTTTTTGGAGCTCCTCACGCCCCATAGCTAGCTCAAGAACACAGATATACAATCCACCAAAGCAGGAGTAGGGTTTTACGCATCCTCGCAGCCCGAACCTGGATAAATGAACCATGTGCTATCTGTTTGATCTGCTCTTCTCATGACCCCGCGCCCCGCTAACCACAGTAGGGATTCTTGTGATCCCATAGGTGTCGTTCCCACCGACAGCTTAGGCTTTTAGGGTGCCTCGGCATCGACAAACCCTAAATGATAAAAGCTTAGCTTTTAGGATGCCTCGGTGTCGAAAAACCCTAAATGATGAGACCATGATCTTGTTCCTTGACAATAACCAACTTTTTGACAAAACTTTTTTCCTATTTAGAGCGAAACATGGCCCACAACGATGAGGCCGACGGTTCGGGCGGCAAGCATTCTGGGAGCTGTCCTAGGAGTTGGAGGAAGAACCTCACCGCTATGAGGATGCCACGGAAGACACCAATCCTGACTACACAACCCCTAGTGGCGTCGGGGATGACACCACTGATGATGGCGCCGCGGATGCCACCACTGATGAAGGTGGCTCATGCACAGATGGCAGGCAACCGAAGAGGCAACGGAAGGACCGGCGCCCGAGCGTGCTCGGCACCGTCAGGGAGGAATTTACTGAAGTGAACTCCGATGGGCATCCGACGGCGCCCAAACACGTAGTCAAGGGGTACTCGGTTCAGCTCGGGTGCATTCTCCGGAGCACCGTCTCGATCAACACCGAGAACCTAAGGCATAAGGACCGAGGTAATTTGCGCAGCCTCCTCTTCACGAAGCTGCACGAACGATACAAGTTCCCTGCTGAGTTTGCAAACACACGCCTCTCAGGGAATAAAGTGAACGGTGCTGCCCTCACGAGGATGAGCACGGCCCTATCTACTTGGAAAAGCACGGTGAAGGCAATGACTGATAAAGGTGATATTTATGAGAAGATCAGGGCGAAATATCATTTGATGAGCGAAGATGACTACAAGGAGTTCAAGATCAAGTGCGAGAGCAGCGCAACCTCTGAATCAAGTCAGTGGGGGAAAGAAATGTGGAAGTTGAACTTAGGGGTCCACCAACTCGGTCCCGGTGGTTACAGAGTGGCGGAGCCTATATGGGACCAGGAGGACACGGAGCGTGCCGAGCAAGGCCTACCGCCCCGCTTCGAGAAATACCGTGACAAGCAGACCAGGAACATTCTTAGGGCCCGGTACAAGGAGGACCCGGTAACAAAGGAGCTTACCACGGATCCGAATACTAGGGCGCTTGAGCTTGTTCTGGTAAGGAATACATCCCCCGCGTAATTAGCTCCATATGGTTGCATTCTAATTAATCCCCAATATTTCTAAATGGTTCACGTTCCTTCCGCAGGATAATGAAAGCAGTAGCGCGGGGTCGTCTCAGAGCTCCCCTTTGACACCCCTTTAAATAGGGCATTGAACATAATGAAAAACAAGGATAAGCTCAGTAAGCCGACGTCAGCTAGTCGTGTGGCTGGCAAAGGCTTGTCCACAAAATGGTCGTCATACTATACCGCTGGTGGGCAAAAGGAATAAAAGACCAGCTCGGAAAGCCAGTCGCGCGAGGTTGAAGCACTCAAGGCACAAGTGGCGTGGATTCCGGAGATTGTCCAAGAGCAAGTGCAACAACAACTGGGAATGATGCTCAACGCCACGGTGCCTACGTTGATTCATCAGCTGAAGACGTGGATTGCGGGCGGCCAATAGGGGCCTCCCCCAGTTCCCAGCTTCACGGCCAGCAACTCGCACAACGCGCGTGCAGCGCCATTGGTGTCTCCGGTGGCGCCATTGGTGTCTCCGGCGGAGGCGGTATTCGTGTCTCCGGCGCCGACACGGGCATTGGAGCTTAATGCACCCGGGTGTACGCCGGACGACACCTCGCCAGCAAGCGGCCCCTCCGTCAGTTGCACGCCCGCCCTTGGCGGTGCCTTGACATTAGCCGAGCTCGACGGCATCACGGTAACTAAGCCTCTCGGCCGATGACTTCATCTCCTTGCCTTTGACTGGGCATCCCTGACGCCCTACATGTTTTCGCAGGGCGCCGCCGATGTTCCTTGCACTCTCCTGCACTTCATGGGCGGCGAGTTGGTCGATGTAGCCAAGGGAAGAATCGTTCAACCGGGCAACCCCGTGTTCCATGGTAATCCGATGCCACCCACAGTGTATAGGGTTGAAGTGGTTCGGGTGCTGCCAGGCTGCGACGAGCTGTTACCTCCGATTCAACCCGCTGGGGCCGACGAAGAAGATGACATGACCCTTAGCGCCTGCGTAAGCTGGCCCCTGCTTTGGCCGAAGAGCCAGATTCGTTTGGGGGCGAGGGACTCCACCCCATAGACAAGACCGCCAGTCGTGCCAGCGCCAAGCCATGGCAAGAACGCCGCAATGCTACCGGACATGCCAGACATCCCTATGGCACAGGATCCGGACATGCATATGGCACATGATTCGGACGACGATGACAACGATGACGGTACATTTACCAACATTGATAAGTACTTTGCCGAACATGGGTACGGTGACGAGTTCTGCGTGCCTCCTTCTCAAGAACCCAACCAAGACGACTGCGATCTAGCTGGTACGGCAGAGAAACCCAATTGCAACAGGCGTCATCTGGCGTTCAGTTCTTAGGAGATGCCTCCAGCTGCCGCCTTCACCGAGCCTCAGATAGCTAAGGTGCAAAATATTATCAGCCCCAACACACTCAAGAAGGCGGTCTGTGAGTAGAACTCGGTCCCATTACAGGAGATCAAGAAGAAGGGACGGAAATGAAAGGCTAAAAAGGGTGCCGGTGCGAGCCAACCGGCACCGAGTATGATCCGTGCTCAGGACGGGCCACCTTCACCTAAGGATATCTCGAGGAGGGTGCATGTGGCGGGTAGGGCGATGCTACCAACAAATATGCTCAATGCTGCAACCGGTGCTATGCGGAGTCTGCATGACAGTGTTCTTTCTTTGGAGAAGCGGCGTCTCAGAGATAATGATGTGGCATACCCGGTTTTCATGGCCAAGGTGCCAGAGGGCAAGGGCTTTGTGGATGGCGCCATCGGGGGTACGATCGTCCTGCGGTTTGATGACATCTTTTCTATGTTTAACCTTCATCCGCTGCACTACACCTTCGTTCGGCTGTTTTCGCTGATTATGGAGATGCGGATCATTAGAGACAAGACCCCGAACTTCGTGATAGTCGACCCCTTCTACATGCGTGCCAAGCTCTTGGGCAGCGCTGGGGACCGCCAAGTCGCAAGTTCACACCTCGAAGGCGTCGTTCTGGCAAACCCAGATAAGGATAACTTCCTCGTGTCTTACTTTCCCGAGTAAGTCATCCCTTAACCGCCGCGAAACAAATGATTTCTTATATTTCGATCGTTCTTTCTTTTTTCTAACATTCCGTGTTCTGTGCAGTGACACACATTGCACACTCATCCTCTTAAGCCCGAAATATTCCATGGCCACGTATTTCGACCCGAACCATGACTCCAAGATAGACTACACAAATATCAACAAAGTTCTTGATGATGTTCTCCCCGGCTACGCCAAATCTGGAGGCACCTTCACCAGGCCAGTTCATAGGTACGGCAGGCACGTGTTCGCCCACAATACTAAGTTCTGCTGCGTCAAGCAGCCTCCTGGCGGTCAGAAGGATGCCTACTACGCCCTCCATCACATGCGGGCGATTGTACAGGACCATCATCACCTTCTGCTACCAGATAATCTCAAAGATTGGGCCGCGAGCTTGTGAGCAATCCAGGACGCGGACATCAGCCAAGAATTCTTTCGCATCCAGTCGGAGTTAGCGGAAATCATCCATCAAGATGTCCTTCATACCTCGGGGCAGTTCTACCTCAGATATCAACTGTCCAACAGTGAGATAGACACAACGCTACAAATGCAGGCTGACAATGCCCGTGATTTCATGACCATCATGACAGATGGCGGCTTCATCCACGCTCCGGTCCCATGAGTCGAGTCGAAAGTAGTGATGCTATGTGTAGTTCTAAAACATTGATTGCCTCATGTTGTAATTAAACTTTAATGAATTGTATGTCTCTTTGGTTTGGACAGTCGTTCAACTTAGATGTAATCGATGCTATTTATTAGTAGGACCATGAATCGTGCTATTAATGTCTTGGTTTTCTCTTCCGATCATTTTGTTGCATACTTATATATTTCTTATGTATTGTCTGTTGTTTGGCTTGTGCATAGAGATGCCGTCCTATGTCGTGTACAAGGGTAAGGTTCCCGGAGTCTACAACGACTGGGAGGAGTGTCGGAGACAGGTTCACCGTTTCAGCGGTAACAGTTACAAAGGGTACACCACTAGGGCGGAGGCGGAATCTAGATACGCCCGCTATCTAGCGGGAGAGAGGAGGGAGCGTTGGAGGAACCGGATGAAGACCAGTTTCATCGCGATGATGCTCATCGTGATGACCGCAGCTCTCTTCTATGTGATGGTAGTTTAGATGATCGATATCGACTTGTAATGTAAAGACAAACTCGCTACTCACGGTCTCGAGACTTGTAATGTTTTATCTTTGTTCGGTCTTTTGAATTCGGAGACTAATATGATGAATTGTATTCAGAGACTAATCTTCTATTGTATTCGATGAATCTGTTGTTGCTGTGTGCTGCTGTCTATATTCTGTCCAATAATATATTTAGTAACCTGTGCAAAAATCAGAAAATTAAAAAAAAACATAATATTCATACTAATGGCGCATCACCTCAAAGTGCGCCATTAGTATGCCAAAGGACACTAATGGCGCATCACTACACAGTGCGCCATTAGTATGCCAAAGGATACTAATGGCGCATCACCCCACAGTGCGCCATTAGTATGCCAAAGCACATGGGTAAATATGGCCCCCCTGGGAGGCATACTAATGGCGCATGGTGGTCTATACTAATGGCCCACGGCATGGTGCGCCATTAGTATACCAGATACTAATGGCGCACCAGTGGTGCGCCATTAGTAAAAAATACTAATGGCGTGGTACTAGTGGCGCACCAGTAGTGCGCCATTAGTAGGCAAAACTGGTGCGCCACTAGTAGGCCTTTTCCTAGTAGTGCATGCTACGTCATTTCTGAAAAGGGATCAGCCACTGACAAGTCATGTATGGGTTTGACACAATAACTTTCAATTGCTTTGCCATATGTTCTTCCCATATGAAGTTTGGCATTTTTGGAGGCACTTCCATTGCACAGTACCAGCCGGCTCTGATAATCATACCATTGATCTTTCTTAATTACATGTGTGTTCAACCTCAGTACACTCAGCACCTTTGCTCTGGCAAGAAAGAACCTGGCAGTGTAATCTCCGATGGGGTACCTCGGTAGGAGTTCAAAGTAGAGAGATGCAGATCCAGGCATTCAATGTGATTGTCATTATAAACATCATCCATCGGGCCTAATATGCACTACAAAAGAAGACAACGTGTTAGTGCCTACATACAGTTTTGAACACTGCTACATGCCCATTTGGTTTGCAGGATTTTTAAAATGCACCAACGTGCCATCTTCGATCTGGCATGATTAACATGGGCATTTGATTACAATCTAGAAACATGTAGCCTTCTTCACAAGAGGTTGGATTGGATGAAAAATTCCCTAAGAAAACTAGTACAGACGAATCCAAAGGAGAAATGCTTATGGACGATTGTAACCATATGAATGAAGAAACCAATATGGGGTGGGGGTGTATGTCCTAAAATCCTCCAAAATTCCTTCAGAAATTGTAGTATATTGTCATTGTAAACTTGGGAAAAGGTGCAAAAAAATTGAACTCCCTTATGGTTAACATTTATCAGGAAAGGAACATCACCTCGATATACAACTTCTTTAGGCACATAAAGCATCTCAGGCAGCTAAAAACTTGGTCCGGGTTGGGGATGACAGATTCTAGTGCCAAGACCTTCACTGTGCCCAGAGTCTGGGTGAAGCTTCGCTGGATGACAAACGAACATACATATTCAAAACTAGAAATAATGTTGATATCAAGAAGGAGAGGTATATAAGGCGACTGTTTTACCGGAAAGTTGTAGTGTTTGACAGACGAGTAGCACACCACTTTCAATTTCGGCGCAGAAATGACATTGATTCTTGTTGGACCTTGTTGATGAACTACAAGTAATCTCTCAAGTGAAGGTGTGTCCTGGATGACCATATTGTGGTCCACCTTTTGTGATCTCTCATTGCAGCACCAGCAACACACATAAATTGTCCGGAGAGTCCTGGAGGTGATGTGCAAGGTACTTGACCAATTCATCGCCTAAAGACGAAGGAACTAGAGTGCAGTACAGCCGTGGAGCAGGCACTCCATGTCATCCTTTGGGATGCGAACGGTGACGAGCTCGAGGTGCTTCAGTCGTGGTAGAAAAAGAGTGGGCGAGTCATTAAGGGGGGATGGCAGTTCATGAACTTGGCGAGGCGCAGCATGGGCGCGAAGCAGAGCATGGACTTTGGCAGCAAGAGCATATGCCCATCATTATAACTTAGCTTCTCGAGTTGATCTATGTCGCGCGATCGGAACCACTCATCATGCTTGGCTCAGTCCTTGCCATTGGAACGGAACTTGCCCACAATAAGGCCTTTGATTGGGCCATCATGACTGCCGAGGATCTGGGAGAACGCATCCAAGGTTTGGCGATAGCCATGGAAGAGCTTGTGGGCTTCGAGGAGGTCGACAGGAGTGCGGAGCCATAGGGTGCGCCACCGCCAGGAAAGGGCGGCTGTCCTCGCCCGATATTTGATTGGGAGGAGGGATATGATGACTATCAACATATCATCAGGGAGGTTGTTGATGAAGTCTAGGCCTGCGGTTCTTTCTCGACCCGCCCCCGCTTGTTGGTAGTCTCGTTCTCCACTTAGTCAGTGGGGACGGAAACCTCTGTCTCCATATTCACGCTGTGCTCCTGTGCTTCAGCAGCCCCGTCATCGCCACTCCCTCCGGTGGGGCGCTTCGGCGGCATCCTCGTACACTGACGGCTTTGAGGACTCAGAGCGGCGTCGAGGATGCGGGCGGAGAGAGAGGAATTGTGTGTGTGGTGAGGATGGGGGGTGCGGCCGCTCGGTGGCGCCATTAATATAGACCAGTGGGAGCGAGGCGGGCGGCGGTCCAAGGCTGTCTCGCTTCCTGGTGAAAACGACTCCTTAATCTCTAGTATGAATGAAATATATGCTTAATTACTAAATTTTGGTTGGAAAAAATAGATAGTGCTATTGATTTTTAGTTGCATATTTCGACAAATCACAGTGTCTCTTGGCTTAGCGCCTAAGTCTGGCTTTAATTTGCATACCGTAATCTGAACTGTTTGCGTTGAAGAGATGCACAAATCCTGCGTTCAACAGTTTGTACGCTTCCCGGTGAGCCTGCGCACCGGACTGCACTCGCACGCCTCCCGTTCAGTCAAGCAGTTGTCCACATGGCACCTCATATAGCCATTAAAACCAAGACACGTGGCATCACGTGAATGGTTAACCAAACACACACAGTTTGAATTATACAAACATTTGAGATATTAAAGTGGCAGCAATTTTTCCAAAATGCCTTTGTTGGCTATCATTATTCGAGTGCGCCTTCTCTCAAAATGGACACGAAAAATACCACAGCATGTCGGGTGCCCTTCCATGATAGCATGCCAAGTTTAATGAATTTCAAATGAGTTTTATATTTACTAGAATTTAAAAAAAGTATCTCAACGTTTTGCCGGCAATCAATGGTGCCCTGGTGTTTGAAATTCATTCCAATTTAGGACACATATTTGATTTTCAACCAATTTATATGCATTGGAGCATGTGCATGTAGTTCAAATTTTGAATTATGCACATAAATGCATTGAAAACTCAGTTAATGCATAAAAATGTCCAAACTAACCCCAAAAAATCACAAAAATTCTCACGACACTCCTGTTGTTCTATGTTGACACGAGAAAAAATTTTGAAAGCAATAAGAGGCAATGGATATCGTTTCGTCCCCAAAGGTGGGACGTTCCCTACCGAAAACCATCATGCTTGTTGTGAGAAGCTCCGGTTTGTGAGAAGCATATACCCAAACCTGCCCCAAATGGGATAATTTTTTTACCATGGCATGTTGATGCCACTCCATGATATCATGCCAAGTTTCATGAATTTCAGACGAGTTTTGGATTTACTGGAATTTAAAAACCAAGCATCTCAATGTTTTGCCGGCAATCAACGGTGCCCTGGTGTTTGAAATTCATTCCCATTTCTTGCATGGGACCTAAGCATGCACCCAAGGACACATATTTGATTTTTCAATGAATTTATATGCACTTGAGCATGTGCATGTAGTTCAAATTTGAATTATGCACATAAATGCATTGAAAACTCAGTTAATGCATAAAAATGTCCAAACTAACCCCGAAAAATCACAAAAGTTCACACAACACTCCTGTTGTTCTATGTTGACATGAGAATTTTTTTTGAAAGCAATAAGAGGCAATGGATATTGTTTCGTCCCCAAAGGTGGGACGTTCCCTACCGAAAACCATCATGCTTGTTGCGAGAAGCTCTGGTTTGTGAGAAGCATATACCCAAATCTGCCCCAAATGGGACAAAATTTTTACCACGACATGTTGATGCCGCTCCATGATAGCATGCCAAGTTTCATGAACTTCAGATGAGTTTTGGATTTACTAGAATTTAAAAACCATGCATCTCAATGTTTGCGGCCGAGTGACGATGGCAGGGTGTTTGACATTCATTCCCATTTCTTGCATGGGACCTAAGCATGCACCCAAGGTCAAAGATTTGATTTTCAACCAATTTATATGCACTGGACCATGTGCATGTAGTTCAAATTTGAGCTATGCACATAAATGCATTGAAACCTCACTTAATTCATAAAAATGTCCAAACGAACCTTGAATAATTCCAATTCTTTTATGACACACATATAGTTGCATGATCACTACAGATAAAAGGTATATCAATTCAAACACTGTCCATGGCCGCTGTGACCCCGTTATGTAATTCAAATCAAGACGAGAAATCAAGTAGATCCCACATAGTTTATTATAACCAACCGTGTGAGATGCAACACAAAATATCTTTTGACCGTGTCTGAATGAGGGACCGTGTCTGATGAAACTTTACGCGCCAGTTTTTTGGCTGAAGCGATTCCAAATTTTTGGCTTCCGCGGAAATATCTGCCTCCCCACCCCCATTACCAAAACCACATTTCCCCTATTTCCGCCTTCCTTTCCAAGTTGAAACCTTCACTCCTTGCTTGCAGCGCCACCGCCTCCTCGCCGGCGACCCTCATTCACGCTGGTCGGCCTCGCCTATCCACGCAGGTAATCCACACCCGACCCCATCCTCCTCCTCCTTCCACGTCCCACATGCCCCGACCGCCAGCCTGAGTGCGACACCTTCCACCCAAATCCCTGACCCCTCCACCAAATAAGCGCTGGCCTAAGCCATGGTGCACGCGTATAGCCAGGACCTCAAGGATCATTTGGCAGCAAAGAAGCAAATCGCGTCCGCACACACGGATAAGGTCGTGATGGCTGCCATTCGTGCTGACCACCAGATCTTTGAGGAGCACCTCGCCATCGAGGCCACCGTTGACGCCTCGCACGCCAACGCCGCGACGCGGTTGGCTGCTTTAAACGATAGTTCATGGCATTTTCTTGAGGCCATCGTCGGTGCCTTCGACGAAGACTACGAGGTGTTTTCTCGGTGTGCACGTGCTTACCTCATCTCGAGAGCCAGCAGGTTGGTGCCCGGAGCGGCTCAGGCAACTCACCACTACAACGAGGGCACCCACGATGCGGAGGCATCACCCTCTTCCATGTCCAAGGAGCCAATTGTCATCGATATCTCCGACAATGACGAGTAGCTTGTCTTATTAGCTCACTATAAGGACACATGTGCAGTTTGCTAGCTACCGCCTTTCCTTAACAAATTCCAGTGAATTGTGCTATCTACTTTTACCATGCAATCTTCTGCTATAGTGTATATGTTCTACATATCGTGCAATGTGGTGTTCAATTAACTTCTTGGTTCAATTATGCAAATGTGATGTTCAATTCTTCACGGTGCAATATTTCCAAGTTGTTAAGCATGCTTGGTTTGGTTAACTGTCCGATCTTCTATTAGGAGTATGTTATATTGTTCAATTGGTGTTTAGTTAACTGCTTGGTTCATTTGTTGTGGCTTGGTTCACTTGTTGTGGTGTTTAGTTAACTGCTTGGTTCAATTCTGCAATGTGATGTTCAATTGTTGTGGCTGCATTCTATTATTGTACACCAAGTGAGGAATAAATCGACTTTGGCTGTACTAAATACATGAGAAACAAATACAATTGCTATATTTCCAAGTTGTTAAGCATGCTTGGTTTGGTTAACTGTATGATATTCTATTAGGAGTATGTTATATTGTGCAATGTGGTGCTCAGTTAATGTTTGGTTCATTTGTTGTGGTGTTTAGTTAACTGCTTGGTTCAATTTTGCAATGCGATGTTCAATTGTTGTGGCTGCATTTTGTTATTGTATACCATGTGAGGAATAAATCGAATTTGGCCGCACTTAATACATGAGAAACATATACAAGTGTTATATTTCCTAGTTCTTAATCATGCTTGGTTTGGATAAATGGGTTTTCCATGTGGCTTGAATTAATCTGATGAATCTGCAATGTGCTTATTTTTCATCAACATATTTTACTGATAGCATGCGAACCCTTACTTAACCTCATGACTAACTACCTTATATGTGTTGCAAGGAAACAATGGGAAGCACTGAGGTTTACAAGATGGTACTAACTATTATACCTTGCCTTTTTTTATTCCTTTGCCCTGTTTCCAATATAGAGATGATATTTATGCACATCCTTGTTTTCAGGGTTCACTGATGATTACCTCTCAAACCACCTCTGTGGTCAGGAGGCGAGGAAAGTTTTCATACAACACCCACGGTTCAATATTGAAGTGTTCCCGAAGAGGTCGAAGGATGGACGGTCAATCATCCACACGCACGGGCCTAAAGTTCCAAAGATCTTCAACATGAATGAAGGCTCAATATTCACCTTCCGCTTCAGCAGTTTTCTAGATGTGATGTATCTCTCTATGTACCGTCTATGATGCTAATTTCGAAAGGTTCTAGATGTTGCATGTGAAACTTGCCGCTGGTGTAGTTGTGTAATGGGGTAGCTGAGTGCTGAAGCTATATCATGTTGTACTCCGATGTATTTCAATTATGAAATCTCGCTTCCTTAATATGGAAATGGAATATATTATGTGCTTAATATGAATATCAATTAGATTAGTAAATGGATTATTAATAATAGGGCAATTAGCCCGCTAATTGTCCAATTAGCTTGCTAATTGGGTTTTCCTATTGCAAACGGTTAATGAGAAAACACCGTGGGCGATGACCTCAGGCAACACACACAGTTTCTAGGAATAAATCATGTTGGATCAATGAACAATCACACACGACATTCTCTTCAAAACTGTTTGCGTTACGCCACCTTGCGCAAACGTTTTCCTTGAAGTGATTGTGTGGGATGTATATACGAACGGAAGCGTTTAGTGGTGACTCACTGTGTGGGATGTACTTACGACCGGAAATGATTTCACCTGTATAATTGTATTTTTTGAGCACTACTGTATGTATTTCTGTATTTGAGTGCTCGCCGGTCGCACACGACCTCATTTTGCCGAGCGTGTGTGCCAGGAGGGCATATCCCACTACAAAAAATACACTTCCGTGATGATACGTGTTTGTCACAGTAGGTCACGTTTTTTGTCATGCATGTACATCCATGACGATTTTATGACAGAATCAAGATAGTCATACCTGTGCTGTCGTAGAAGTGTTCCATGACATTACCAAAATTATCATGACGGAAGTGTCCACTTCCATGACGATAAATCGCGCGTCACAGAAGTGCTTTCGTCATGGGTGACCGACACGTGGCATCCACCATAAGGGAACGCCATTAAGCTATCAGGTCGGATTTTGGACCGATAACCCATTAACAACCCTGACCAATGGGAAATTTCCACATGTAAAATTCTGATTGGCCGAAGGGAACACCTGTCAGCTCGTTAGTGGGCTAGATGTCGCCCGTCCATTGGAGGAGACATGCCTATGATACGTCGACACGTGGGTGGGCCCAACAGAGGCCCATATAGGTTAAAAAGGCCGGCCCAATCAAAGGCCCATAGAACTTAATCAGGTACTAGTGGGCCTGCCCAATAATGGCCTGCTTAATAAAGGCCCATTTACGGCCCGAAGCCAGATCTGGCCCGTTAATTGTTCGCCCAATATTTGGGCCCATTTACGGCCCGAAGCTAGATCTGGCCCGTTAATTGTTTGCCCAATATTTGGGCCCATTTGCGGCCCGAAGCCAGATCTGGCCCGTTAATTGTTCGTCGAATATTTGGGCCCAACTACAGCCCAGTGACTTTCGACCTGTTAGAGGCTTGATGTAGACATGGGCCCATTTCAGCCCGTGTGACTTTCGGCCTGGGAATGGCCCGTGCTGCCCATGGGCCATATATAGTCCGACAGGACATCGGACCCACTAACGGCCCGTGCAAAAGGTGGAAACAGTTAAGCCCAATGTGACTTTGGGCCTGTTAAAGGCCTGTCGCGTAATTCGGCCTGTTGATGCCTGTGCTAAGCTTTCGGCCTATTAAAGGCCCATGATATCAGTGGGCCAACTAAGGCCCGAGATATGTTTCGGCCTGGTAACGGCCCGTGAGCTAACTGGGCCCAAAACGACCCGGTCTACATTTCGGCCTGCTGAAGGCCCGTCGATGACTAGTGAAAATTGATGCCCAACATGCATTTTGGACTGCTAAAGGCCCGTGGTTTCATCTCGGCCGTAACAGGCCAGTACAATATTCAGCCTATTAATGGTCCAATGCTACCTGGGCCAAACTAAGCGCTGGGTCGACAAAAGGCCCAACTAAAATATAGGCCGGTGTAAGTTTGGGCCTGGCGCAATGTGTGAAGGCCCCAATCATTCGGGCCCAAGAAAGACGCAGGCCGGCCCAATTGTGGCCCACTAAAAACCTGGCTCGTTAGAGTCGAATGTTTAGGTCCGGTCGACTACATCTGATTTTTTTTCAGATAGCGAATGATGGCAGTAACTAGTAGGAATTAAGAACAAACCTACTCGATACAATAAAGAAATTATGACATAGTAACTAGGAATAAACCTACACTATACAATAAAGGATTTAAGGTATATTACATCCAATGGGCATCGAAGTTCGCCACTAGTGATCATAAAGTGCAACGAAGAAGCAGATTGCAAAAACTAGGCACCATTGCAGCGTAACAAAATAATACTGAATCGAGACCACTTCCAAGACAGTTCAAAAAAGGTTAGCCTTGCGGGGGAACTGCTGCGCAAGCTACTGAGCAAGGCTGTGAGACCGGCCTAGCATGTCGGTCATAGCTTCCAGGTGTAGTTGTTTAGCGATGAGGTTCTCATTGATGTTCTCCACAATCTTTCTTAGAGATAGGACTTCAAGTCAAAGTTGAGTTGCAGAATGCCTTTCTGCTAGAACTTGGGACTGAAGAAGTCGAACTGATTCAGACAACAAATTCTATGAGCTTGTCTGACTGTTAGTCTCAAGTAACTTGAACACTGCATCAAGACAATACTTTGGGGTTGTCTCGCTATCTTCAAGATGTTTTGCCTTCTTTGCTGCAATATATGTTGGGTTTGTCTCACTTCCTTCAGCAGACTTGTGCATGCTATCAGGCATATCACCCTGAAACAAAGTAGAGAGATGACAGGTTTTTCACGTGTATAAACAAAGATGATAACTGTTCTGTCAATTATATCCAATTTCAAATTAGAAAATAAAGAGTAAGTTCAAAATATCAATAGCATAATTTTGCAATGTTCATAATGCGGGGAGCTTCACCACACTACTCGATTACCATGTCAACATAAGAAGCATAGATGAAGGGCAAAGAAAATCATTTTATCTATTTTGGATAATGTGCATGGCATGTTGTTCATATCATCAGCCACATCAGTAAGATAAAATAGGAGATGACAAGGTGCAAACGTGGGCTGCTTCACCACACACTGGATTATAGATCCACAAAACAAGCATACATATAGGGAGTATTAAGTAATGTGCATGGTATGAATAAGGAATTTGGTTTTACAAGTAAAACTTAGAACTTATGGTTCTTACGAACATGCATTTTTGTAGAAACAACAAACTAAACAACAGTAAAAGATAGGGAGTATGAGCAAATTAAACAGTAGTTGAGGATAAAGGCTTTAGAACGACTGACTTACATTAACAGTTAACACCGGCTTTATAATACCCTTCTCCATGTCAAGGGAAGGATAACTCAAGAATTTCAGCACATAATCTTCTTCATAAGCATTGCCTGTACTCTACATTTTGTAGAGAGTAATTATAGATATGATAATACTAGAAGGGATAGAGGATAATGAAGATAAGATGCAGATTGATGCTACATAATCAACTACCAATCCCTGGAAGTACAAGCTTACAGGACAAAATGTACTGACAAGAGCAATGGACTACACTTCTGCACTGACATTGTCTGTGTATTCTACTTGTTGGTAAGATTAAATATAGGTCTGATCTTTTTTAGTAAATGGTGGGCGAGGGAGATAAGATGCAGAATGCTACAAAATGAACCAATCCCTCTTCCCATAATACAAGAGTGTTTTGAACACTGGTGTACTGTACAAAACGTTCTTATATTATGGGACGGAGGGAGTAGTTGTTAATGTAAGTATAGTGATAGACCATGTTCAGTCCTTACAAGAGGACTGCAGAGGTAAACCTCTTCAAAAGCATTAGGTTGATTCTAAATTTATGTAAGAGTCCATACGGATCTTATAATGTCCACCAAATGGACGATTACGAGGCTAACATGTGCAGTGATGCTACATAATCAAACATCTATGAAAGTAAGTATGGTCATACAGGACAAGAGGTACTCACAAGAGCAATGCGGTGTGTAGTATAGTTGCGAGATTCTATGGTCCCTTGAGAACGAATGTTCTTCTGCTAACAGTTTTCGTACAAGTGAGACATTAAGGTAAATGCAGAAATGTAGTTCAAATTGTGATGTGATATCATAGGCAGTACCTTACGCTGCAGCCGAGACCAATGTGTAACATGATTATTCCAGTCACCGTCGGATAAATGTAGCACCAGAGACTTTACAGAAATTCTGTTCAGAAGGCTTGCCATCGAAGTGCGCTTGCCTCGGGTAGGAACGATACTTCATCAAGGAGTGCTTGAAAAGCGCAACCAACCCTTGCTCGTCATCACAATCTAGTTTGCTCCTCGCCTATTTAAAAGAATGAAATCTTGTGTCTTTTGTTAGCAGAAACATATGCAGTAATGACCATGAATAACATTAGTACATTACTTACGCGTAAGTTGCGGAGGAAGATTGGAAATTGTTCTGTGTCTGCGGTATACTCTTTCCATGAAGGAAAGACACACACAAAGTTCCTGACAACAACATAAGCTTCGTCTTCTAAACTGGGAAGAAATGGAACAAGGGTCCCATTTGCTGCAATTGGGGCTCTCTCTGGTTCGAAAAGGGATTTGGAAACTGGATTTGGTGTACTCTTTGCTAGAATGGGGGTTTTGCTCGTACAGCTGGTGCTATGTCAACTGGCATAATCTACTATTTGCTGCAGTTGGGGTCTGCTGAGTTGGGGCATCAGAAATGACCAGTGTAGTAGGGCTAGAGTCTGCTAGAGTTGGGGTATTTTGTTGGTCAGGTGATATTGCAACTACACCTAATGGGCTATTTGATTTATCAGGTGCCACTACCTTTTCCAAATACTTTGCTTGTGCTCCTCCACGATCAGCAATCGCCCTCTTCCTTTTGAATGTCTGATACACAAGAACAACATTTGAATGGATAAATATGGTATGATGACAGATGCAATATGTACTGAAAATGGATAGGCAGGGTGTATTCACATACACGATGTGTAAACTAACCTAATGGAAGTTCAACAAAGTAGAAGCAATGCAAAGCATCAGTTGCAAGATATGTGCGAGCAATGTAACCTTGGAAAGTTAGAGCAAGTACCTTGATGGGTGAATAAGATAGGGCATGTTCCTCTGACTCCTCCACTAGGGAGCTACATTGACTTAGGTCTCCCTCTAGCTCAGAATCACTGTTAGTATCATATTCTAAGCATGAATCTGTAGGTGGAGAGCGTCTGCATTGCATTGCATCCAGACTTGATTTCAGTCCCTTAATGCCAAGTTTGACAGCCATGGCATTGTTCTGCTTTATTCTTTTCATGCGCGTAAGCTCATAATCATTATGATGCTGTTCAGAATCTGAGATTCATGAAAACATAAAAAGTAGTCAGATTATCTATGGAATGCATTGTGGATTCAACTCGGAGAGTGTCTCCCTATAAACCCCTGCATATGCAAAGTTCACCTCCCCAACTGTGCTGACCAGACCACACACAGAAATACAAACCCCTTATGTCTCTATAACAGGCAGACACACATTTCAAAACTGAAGTAGGAACATTAGAATCATATGAAATTCGTATTTGAACAAATAAACTAAGCAATTATGAGTGGCGTAATGTTTAGCTTCAAGGGTGGAGTGTTGGTAGTGCGACACAAAGCAAGTAGGCAGATTGTATTCCATGTAAAAGATCAAAACCTATGTAAAAGCTAGAAATGACACTTTCTTTCTATACAATGCAGTGTTTGTTACCCACACATGATGGAAGAGATCACATAGAGAAATACTATTCACTCATGCCTACGGTTCCAGTATTTAGAAACAGGATGGTTCACCCTAAAAGAATATTGACAACAAATATGACAAGGCAAGCATAGATGTAGTGAATCAATCATTTACTTGTGAGCTTACTAGGACAAGTATGCAGAATTGTAACTGCAGTAAGAGACCGTCCAAAATCCGAATGAAGAAGTTTGTCTAGCACTTATTGTTTGCAACTAATCGACGTGAATAATTGGATATTATATCGAATGAGTAAGAAAGACAAGTAAAATTGTCAACAAACCTGGCTTGTAGTAGTAATCTGGGTCAATGTCACTATGACCAACAATCCAAAATTACTAGTTTCTATTCCGAGGGCCGTAATTTTGAAAACCCTGTGAACTTTAGAGGTACTAAAGATTACCGAAATACATGTGAACCATTAAGTGTAGGTAGCACTGAGCACACAACAAACCCTAATGACAGTCCTGCCTAATGAGTAATGAATCAATTAGAAAATGGGTGATGAGGAGTGGCTGCTGAGTGTTGAGGACGTATCTTAGGATAAATCGGGTTGGCTTGGTGGGTGCTGCATGCCTGAGCCCTGAACGGACTGGGAAGGTAGGCACGACGGCGCGCCCGGGCAGCGGTGACGCTGTTGGGCGAGCGGCTCCTGGCCTCCTGTTAGTCCGGCGTCTCCTCCTAGAGTCATGCCGTCCGAGGACGGCAAGTCGCCTGTGAGGCAGGCGGCTGGGGGCGAGTAGAGATCGGAAGCGCGCAGTTGAACAGAGGGGAATCGGGGCCTGGGACGACCCAAAATCCCAGGGTGGGCCGGCCCACCGTGGGCACCCTATAGAGATACACACCTAAGCAGGGAACATGCATTTTCGAAACTAATTTAGGAACATTTAGCTGACCAATTAAACAACTCTGTTTTAGTAATATCAGATTCGTATTTGGACAACTAAGCTTGTTTAGCTTGATCGGTGGAGCAGTGTTATTATGACACGAAGCACATATTCTGATCATAAAAGGGGGAAACTCTAAGCATACTTTTTTAGCAAAAGAGGGTTTCCCCTCCTATTTCTATTAAAGAAACCACCACGGGACCAACATGATCAATTAAACCCTAAGCATGATCAATTAAACCGTATTATGGTTGTGCCATGGCAGATTTGAAGCTGTAAACCAGAGAAATGATATTTAGCATCCATTGTTTGCTTCGAACTAAGAACTAAATTCTAAGAGCTGAAAAGAAAGTAGAGTAACCAAGTTAAGATCTATTTTCTGGTTGAGATCAAAAAGTTGAGGAGATATGAAGTACCACCTCTCTTGCGGCGCCATGTAGGCATCGGGGGTGCGATGGCTGTTGGTGGCGTTGAAGCAGATCTGCGACGGTAGACAGGTGCATCGGGGGATAAGTCCCATTGTGGTGGAAGAGAAGGTCGTGTGAGCAGCCCCGGCAAAGAGGACGACGACACCGATGAAGCGAGAGGACACGATGCAAGGCTATTGGTCCATCGCCGTGGATGAGAAACATCCATCTCTAGAAGTGGACGACGCGGTCTTGGTAGGCGCCCCGGCATGGTGGAGGAAGGTGGCGATGGATGTGGTGGAGGACGGCGGCGATGGATTTGGTGGCGGATGGAGGCTGGTGTGGGGATGGAGTGTTCTAGCACAGACGTTGTATGAATGGGAAAATGGAGGGAGAGGTACGGGGAACCATGTTTTAGGGACGGGCCAGTCTGAAATATGGGAAAGTTACGAAATTAGCCCCCGTTTAAAGTTTGGACGTCTCGTCGATTGGGGATAGGACGGTAATCTCGCATCTAGCCAATATTTGCCCAGAGCGATTTCGGGCGAGGAGAGGGTGGTTGGCAGCCATGGTTGGCGCCCATGGTGTATGAACGGGGCTGACAGGTAGGGCAGTTGTGTCACATGTGAGTGAAGTTACAAACCTTCCCCTATTGAAAATATTTGCCTACAACGATTTCAGTTGAGTTGAGTTTGTTTTGCCGCCCACCGTGTATGAATGGGGAATGGAGGGATAAACAGAGGTCTTTCAGACGAGCTTGAATCAAATGAGTTTTGCCGCCCATGTTTGACGCCCACTGTGTCGGAATGGGCTCAGAGGTGGTCGTGTCATGTCTAATTGAAGTTACTAACCTACCCCTATTTAGAGCAGTGGAAATCGGGCCGATGGATTATCCATGTAATGGGTAGACAGTAATTTCCATCTCCCAAACACTTGGCTTCGGGCAGCCGACGTGGGAGTGGACATTTTGCTGCTTCTTTCGAATTTTGGGACAATAAGCATCCACGTTTACCCTGGCAACTAAATTCGAATCCATTTTGTATTCCTATATGAATCTTTATAAATCATTCTATGTGTTTTTATATATCTTCAAAAGGACGACAAAGATGTATTCCACTGTCATATATGAATATGGTTTACAAATGCCGATACTCAAATTCAGAAACTAGAATCCAGTTTAAGGTGAATTTGAATATTTGGAACACTTCATGTCCAACTCAAATGTCACACGCAGCATAATGTGTACTCCCATTTAGATATGTACACAAGCAATGTATCAAGATTCAAATACCGAGTCAATCAACCAAGAATGTACATAACTAACAGACATATAAACACTTATAGAGTATATGGATCAATAATATCAACTAACATACATAAGCCAGGCCGATGTACTTTTTTTACAACATCATCCTTTTTAGCCAGCATCTTGGCCCTTTCTGATGCGTGCCACTTATGGTCCATCTATACTACTACTATTGCTGAATGCACATTCAGCCCGATTGGCATATTTGTAGGTCTGGCATAGCAATCCAATTGAAATGTCTCCGAGTGTTATCAATTAATACAGACTTGTGCTCAAATAAAATTACAAACCAAAAAACAAAAAAAAAACAATTATTACTTGATCTCCAAAACAAATGGTTTGATTGATTACATGAACAGACAACACAAAGGTTATTCAACTATGGAAAGAACATTTCACCTATGATTTACCAAGTAGGAATTTAATTTCCTTTTTTACTTCAGGACCTTAACAATCTGGCCAGTCTCAGCTTGCTTCGTTTTGAAATCCACCAAATATTTAATGGTTGTCTTGAGTACTGCTTGTGATTGTGCTGTTTGCTTCCTCAACATGTCAACTTCATCTCTAAGTGCAGAAGCAGAATCTCTTTCTACCACTAGTTTAGCCTCTAGAGCATCAGCAGTTGGCAATTCATAATGCATGATTGGGCCGGTGCCACTACTATGGGATGATGCAACGTCCATGGGGACCTCACTCTTTGATCTTGGGCTAACCTGTTTTGCCATTAACGTTCCGATTGGATTCAGAAAAGTTGAAGTTAGCAAAACATCTCAACTGGGAGTTATAACAGCAAACCAGTTAAACAAACAAGGAATTAAAGAGTTTCAATTGGATGCTGAAAAGTAGTTATTAACATCATTGTAACCCGCTGTTGCAGCAGCAAAGCAGTTAAACAAACAAGTAGATATTTAAGTTAAGGCAAACAGGTAATTCTTAACAGTAAGTATCAAACACATAGATATGCGTAGTCTACAATATGATTAACAGGCTGTGCCATTATGTAATCAGTAGCAAACTAAATTAAGCCAAGCAATGTAATTGAACAATTTTGCAATAAGTGGCTAACTAAAATTCCGGGAAGCAGGTAACTGAACTTATGCTAGTTCTTTGTACATGCACTCTGCAACTTCTTTTTCGCTTACAAAGTTGTACGAAGGAGTCCATGGCATCAATTGCTTGGATATACAATCCCAATACTTCTTTCTTCCCACACT
This sequence comes from Triticum dicoccoides, assembly GCF_002162155.2. NCBI lineage: Eukaryota > Viridiplantae > Streptophyta > Magnoliopsida > Poales > Poaceae > Triticum > Triticum dicoccoides. Next base: position 567,830,817 of record NC_041392.1, on the reverse strand, counting down.
GCATGGGTAAGTCGAATGGTTAATCTGGTAAGATGGTGCGTCCTTGATATGTTATATGAGGACGTGTAGTTAGACTAGTTGTAGCCAAACACATCACACTGGCTTTTACTGTATATTTCATGTGATTACTTTTGGCATATCGAGATCTAAGCAATCTACAATAGGATGAAAAGACTAGCATCCTTCACATTATTGGCGAACTCAGTTCATAGAAACAAGCAATTCAACCATTCTGTGGGTAAATCAAAAGCGCCACTGGAATATTTTTCACTATCCAATCATACACGCAAAAAGGGGCGACGCCACCATAGGGGCTGGTATGGGCGGCCGCCTCAGGTGGCTGGAAAGTGTTCACCTAGTTTGAGTCGTCCAGGTTGGCCCATGCTAGTTTTGTTCGTCCCAATGCACGAGCAGGCAATGTAAAAAATGAAGAAAAATGTTTCAATTTGGATGGGCCAATAACATAAGTGCAAGGCAGGCCCTATAGCAGGCTCGCGGCCCAAATGAGCGCCTCCCATATCGATGGACAGTAGGAAAAATCCCAATTCATTCGCTCCATCCTCCAGTCTGGTTCGCTCCTAACCTAGCCGCCGCTGGACAGACCGACACAACACTTCCTCGCGCCCTCGTTGGAGGGCAGTCGCCAGGCTTCAAGCGAACGGAAGGACAAGAAGATGAAGATCCAACCTTGGGTGTAGCCTGCGTGGGAGGCAGCGACGGCAGCACGGGCATGGCATCGAGCTCGCGCAAACGGACAGTCGCAGCTTGCAAGAGTAGCATGCGCAACGAGCAGGTACATCACATCCCTGATTATATCTAATTCAACTCTTCAATTTCTGGCCAATAGTTAAACCTAACGGTGTTATAAAACTGCTTGTATGTAGGGAATCTATGAGAAAATGAAACCAATTTCTACTTATTTTATAACTCCCCCAATCAATACTGAACTGACTGAATCTGATGTATCTAATCAAGTTTCTGGTGCAAACATACAAGCTCATGTTGTTCTTGAGCCTGAAGTGTCTAATGAACAGACTGCTAATGAAGGATTTGATGCAAACATTTTACATGCTGCTGGTGATGAACATATGGTGTATAATGAGGGATCTAATGCAAGCATTTTGCAAGCTCATTGAAGGATTTAGAGTTTAATGATGATCTACTATGTTGAGAGAGATAGAGATTTGCAGGCATTGATGACAAGCAAATTATAGTGCATTTTCATAGCTTGAGGAAACGTCGAGGCCATCTACCAGAAAGTCCCCGTATCATGACAACATAGCATAAATACTTCTCTAATCTGTTGTTTGAAACTATTGGCATACTTGTGCAGGATAGATATATTGATATGCAGTTTGCGCACTGGTTATACGTGCAATTACACTTCGATATTTTCAGCCAGAGAATGAATAATTCAAGCAGGTACAGACCATGTTTGTAGTCCTTGTACACCATGTTGCATTTTGTGTTTTTTGGTGCTTGCATCATTTAGTGTTTGTAAGCTGAACTACTTTGGATCATTAGCTAGTTTTCAAAGTGCATGTAGCTTCACATTTCTCAAGTTATGTTGATTTCCGGAGTGCAAGTGCCTTCGTATTTTTTAAGTTAAATGTTTGCCCCTAGTAACTTGAATTCGTGAATCGGCCACTGCACACAAATCATACACGAATGCCAGTACGAATTAAATGAAATACAGGGACTTACGCTAGCTCGTTGTACAGGCTCACTGCAGCTCTGCTTGCGCTTGGGATGTTCTATGTACAAGTCCATGTTACCACTTGCTTGGATGTGCAGGCCTTGTGATACTTGCATCCCCTTCTGCATTTTTGACATGGCGAATGGTTGATCAAATAAGAGGAATCGACCTTGATGTTGTACCGGAGGATAGATACTTACAAGGTTATACGGGTGTGCAAGATGTGTACCAGATCCCGTAGCGCCGTCATGCTTCGCTAAAAAATGGATTTGCTTGTTTAAGATGATATATCCAGAAGAAATAAGAGTTAAATTCAGAGTTGCATAGGCGTGGAAGCTAAGAGAGCAGTGAAAGGATATCCAAACATCGTCGGAACAGTGCACAAGGGAGGGATGTGTGGGTACCTAGTTCGGGTCGGCGTTTGGGCATGCTCGCCTAGCTAGAGTGCGGGACTTCAGAGCCATTGAGGGTGATGCATTGGCGTTGGCTGGCCGCGCACGGATGCAGATCTTGAGTGGCAGCGGAGCGCTATGATGCGGTGGACGAGACCGTTGGTGAAGCCCCAACGGCCTTGGGGAGGTGCGACGATGTGCTCGGTGAAGTAGACCCGGTGAGCTGGGAGACGGCGTCGGTGAAGCACACATGATGCAGTGGAACTCGGTGTCTGTGAGGCACGTCGGTTGCGGCGGCCAACGTTGTCGGTGGACCACCCGGTGCGGTGGACGAGGGCGTAGATGAGGTAGCTCCGGTGCGGTGGTGAAGCGCGACCGTCGTATTCGTCGTCGTCGTCCGGCACAGAGGTGAGGAACGGTGGGGAAAGAGACGAGACGAGGGGCGATTCGAGGGTTGGCGGCGAATTAGAGATTTGAGCAAAATCTGGGTGCGGAAGGGGATGATGGAGAAGAGAGATTTTGCAAGGCTGGAATTGGGGCCGCCAGATATTTCAATCCGAAACGTGGAAGCGTGAACTTATATTGTCGTCGTCCTTTTTTGGGGGGGAGGAGGGTGGGTGGCTGGGTGCTACGCGTCCGTCCGACACACGCGACAACCCTGACAGGACTATGCTTCGATGCCTTAAGGCACCTGCCTTTGTGTCCATGACATGTGGGCCCAACAGGTGGCTGGCCCACATGTCAGTGACCCAAAGGCAGTTGCCTTTAAGGCACCGAAGCAGCACCCACGCCGACACGACCCTGGTCTGCCTAGTGCGCCTACATTTGAGAATGCAAACGAATCTTCTTTCATTTGCAAACGAATCTGTATGTATTACAATGCCCGTGTTTTCCTTGCAATAATTAGTCATTCGAAACGAGATACTCCATCCGTTCACTTTTGTAAGTCATTTCAGACAACTTAAAATGAACTGTTTTGCACATTGTCTGAAATGTCTTCAAGGTCTTGTAAAAGTGAACAGAGGGAGTACTATAAATTAATTAATGAGGAGTTATTTGAAAAAAATTCGAAACGGTACCCACGCTAACGTGGATTAGAGTGTGTGTCACATAATTAGTTATTTGAATTAGAGTGTGTGTCACGTAGTTAGTTATTTGAATTAGAGTGTGTGTCACATAGCGATCTCCAATTCTAATGTGGATTTCGCATTTCACTATATCCATGCTACTTTTTAATACAAATTCATATGTATATGATGAACACCATGGTAGTGAGAAAACTTTTGGATGGATTCAAACATATGACCTACAAAATAGCACAACAAACTGAGTCAATGCCAACTTTTCGAAACTTAGTATGGCACGAATTCGAAATAATTACCCGTATGCCTGGTCCTCGGTTCAAATCTTACAATGTACACCGAATTGAAACATCGATATTAAGTCTCATACTATGTACATTCAAATGTTGCTTTTAGCCCCCCCCCCCCGCACTAATGCTACATACTTCCTGTATCGGTCAATCTTCCTCTCCTAACCACCTTAGGAAGCTATCGGTTTCCAACACACGTTCATTCTTTCTCTCCATGTTTCAATCTCTAAGTTTCTCAACTACACAACCCCCTTTTCCACTCTGTTACCAAATGTATTTACCTCACACACCCGCCATTGCACCCCATGCCGAGCTCTCTCTCTCTCCCCTTCTCCCTCTCACCCTCTCGCGCTAAATACATGCATTGCCTATCTAGCCCCCCAACCTCTCGTGCGCACGCACGCACGTTGTATACCTAGGTCACTCCCTCGAGACTGTCTCACTCTTTCTTCCGCACGGCGGGCCACACTCGCTTAATCTCGCTCTCTTTATCTGAGTCTCGTTTAACCTTGTTTACTTTCACACACAAATGATATATCTCCCTGTTTAGGCCTCGATCGACACACTCTATACTCTCTCACGCAGATTGTCTATCTAGGTCAGTCCATCCAAGCTGCCGCCACTCTTTCGACCTCATGGTGGGCCACGCTCACTCAATCTCTCTCCCTCTCTCTCTCTCTCTCTCTCTCTCTCCGTATGTCTTGATTGACCTCGCTCTTTATCGGACAAAAACGATATATCACCATGTTTGAGCCCAATTCGACCTATTCACATTGTATACTCTCTCACGCACATCGTCTATCTAGGTCACTCTCTCCAACCCGTCTCACTCTTTCGATCGCACGACGACCCTATGTGATCGGTTTACCTTGCTTTCTCCCACGCACAAAATATATCTACACGTCTGTGACTGGATCATCTCTCAAGCTCTATCTTACAGCCCTCACCCTTGCCAAAAAGCTCAATCGGACAATATCTCTCCAGAGCATATGTATTTGTTCAATGAATGTCAAACCAAACTCACTTTGTCTCTCTATCTATATGTCTCTCGATTGACCTTGCTTTCTCACACCGTATCTTCCACTCGTTGAAGCTACTACCTCTCCATCCCTCGCAAAGCTGGAGCTATTTACATTGCAAGGGGCACTCCAACCTTCGATTAATTTGTGTAGGCATTTATTCCGGTCGGTTTAGATTATATTTTCGTAGCATTCGGCCCACATCTACTCCAAACACCGTTGCAACCCACGCAACTCCCCTAGTTGATTTCCCTCTGGCTCGGTCAATGCTCTCTTGCACGTCCTTTCTCGCCTTCAACGTCGCACCATGGTATTATTGAAAAAACTATGTTGTTCTCTTTAATTATTATAAATAAGCTACAAAACTACACACCGATAGTCCACTTGGATGATAACAAATTAAAGTGCTACAAACTACACACCAAGGGGCCCACATGTCATGAAACAAATTTGGACCCATATACAAATTAAAGAATAAAGGACGAGGATCGAACATGCGACCGGGCCTTCAAGCCGCACGTCAATAGGCAACATACGTAGAATAGCAATGTTTGTTGTACCCCCTTTGTTCACATAATGTTTTTATATTACCACAGCCTAATTAATGGACAACATGTAATATTATGTTTAGTACTACTCGCCTTCACTTACTGGTGGGTTCCATGTGTGCTCTCTCTCTCTCTCTCTCTCTCTCTCTCTCTCTCCTCCCCTTCTGCGTTGAGACGCACGGGCAAACATGAAGAACTCGCGGGCGATGTTGCTGTTGACCATATCTGGACGCGTTCACAAGTCACAACACCATTTTCACGTACTAGCAACACTAGTCAGTGTGTACGTGCAATGCACGTTAATTTGGAAGTATATTAAGTGCATGCGGATATTAACTACTAGGATATTATTTGCGTGTTGTCATGTGATTAGCACTATTTTTGGCATGAAATTAACTGCACGCTAAACGTGTTGAGCGCTCGACATTGAAGCAGTCTAGGTCGTTGGATGACAAGGAATACATGTGGCTTGATGACGTTTTATATTTAATTTGATACGACTCTAATAGAACATTCAATCGATCAAACCATACACTTCATTCAGTCTGACTCCGACTTTAAATTATATGAAGATCGATATAAAATAAACGGAAATGATAAACGTTTGGATTTTAAGCATGGAAATCCAAACGTTTTTCATGGAGAATTTAGATTACGCAGCGGTGGCGGGGGCGTCTCGCAGTGGGAAGCGGCTCCTCTGTCGTGCTCTGCGTGTCGTCGGGCCACTGACCGACGGCGACGGCGGCGTCTTGCGCCGTTGTTGGCGTACTCCAGGATGTTGGCCTAGCTTCAAGGAAGGCCAAAATATTCTGGACTTCAGAGCGAGTGAACTAGCGGGAGGAGGCGACTGGCGTTGGTGCATGGAAGCGGTCGACGTCAGCCATCCATGCCGCTGAGGGGGGCACTGGCACCCACATGGGGACATGCGCTATCAACGGCGCGGGCGCGCACGTCAGTGCACACGTAGGCGCATGCGCAGGCAGGTTTATGGGCACCGGCACGGGCGTGCGCGTCAGTGCACGTGCAGGCGCATGCGCTGGCAGGTGCACGAGCGCGTGAAAGTTGGCGGGGACCTCGTGGAACCCCGTGGGATCAAGCTCGGTGATAATGTGCGACTCCCAGCCCATCAATGCCACGGGGATGGGCGCTGGCGTAGTCGAGGCGACGGGAGCCGAAATGGGAGTGGGGACAGGCGCGGCGACTTCCCACAAGGCAAGTTCAAGCTCGTCCCAAAGCGCCTTATGTTCTTGAGACTCCGGCTGGGTGTCTTCCTCAGGAAACTGGAACCCCAGATCATCGTGATGCGGCATGGCGTACGTTTATGTCAGGCTAGTTGGAGGTAGACGACAGGAGAATCGGAGAGGAAGAGAGAGGATTGTAGCGATACAGGGTAGTGCGGGGTTGATTTTAAACTGCGGCGCCGGCGACATTAAATGTGGGAGCAGTTGGGACGACGATGGGCGGTGGAGCCTGGTCAAAGGGCTCGCCTCCCGGTGAGCCTGCACAGTGGTCTACTCGTACGCCTCCCTGACAGCCGGCGCAGCGGTCTGCTCGCATGCCTCCCGTCCACTCACACGCTTGCTCGGACGGCACCTGCCAATGAGAAGTGGGAACTCGTGGCAGCACGTAAACGCCCACGGTTTCAATAGTGAAAGCGTTCACCTTAACGTGACAGGTCTTTGTTCCAAAATACCTTGGCTCTTCATTTGTGCAACTTGTCATAAGTAGCTTGTCTCAAATTGAAGGAAAAACTTACGAAGTAATATTTGTGCCATATCACGTGACCATGCTTAGTTTCAAGAATTTATGCTCACTTTTGGATTTTCTGAAATTTAAGATCCAGGATTCGAAAAAATATCATAACCTGCATCATGCAATAACTTTTCAAGCCGTACATTTGTCCTGTTGTATTTCTTAAGAAAGGATTTGGTCAAACATTTTGCTTAGTTAGACTTCAGACAAGTTATATATGCAGAGTAAAAGGATAATCCCTCCGTACCAGTGCATTGCCTGATATGTTAAGTCAAGTACTAGGCACGAACAAACGGGCTCAATTCTGTGCTCATCCTGGTGTAGTAGTAGTACTAGGCAATGCAGTTGACGGGTGACCTTGACGAGCGGCCACCGAGGGAATTGAACCGTGCTCGACACGGTAGGTAACGTCGTCTAGTTACTAAAGCATCGCTCCATTGTTCATCGGCAGTCATTATGGACTGGGGACATGATGAGAATTTCCTAGGGCTGGAATTCTGGCCGCTAGATATTTCGACTTGAAACGCTGAGGCTCGACTGGTTGGGGTTGCCTAATGTGCGTACCACGCACGCCACTAAAGGACACGAGCCCAGGTTTTTTTAGGATCAACACGAGCCAAGGTCTGGCTGGTACGCCATTGGGTCCTACCATTCGAGAATATGAAAGGAAACTTTTAAATTGCCGAACGAATCTATGTGTATTACAATACCTGTGTTTTCCTTGCAAATACTAATCTCAACATGGTAATTGATTTATGACGAGTTGTTGAATTAGAGTGAGTTTGTGATATAGTGATCTCAACGTGGATTTCACATTTCATGGTATCCCTAGTAAGTTTTCCAATGCAAATTAAAATTTAAAAGATGAACAATATGGAGGTGAGAAAACTTTGTATGTATCAAGCATATGACCACACACACACACAGAGATACACACGCACGAACACAACAACAATCCAATAAGTATAGTGCATCTATTTATCCAAACCATGCATGTATGACACGAATTCAAAATACTCCTTCTATTCCTAAATATTAGTCTTTTAGAGAGTTCAACAAGTGACTACATACGGAGCAAAATGAGTGAATCTAGACTCTAAAATATGTCTATATACATCCGTATGTGCCAGTCCATTTGAAGCCTCTAAAAAGACTAATATTTAGGAACGAAGGGAGTAAAATGTAAGACATCCATGGTCCTCAGTTCAATCTTGGAAATGAACATGAAACTGAAACATGAATATTAAGTCTAGTACTACAGTACATGCAAATGTTGTGTTTAGGCGGAGCTATGATTGTTGGGAGTCAGCCCCTCGACCTTAGATAAAATTGTGGAGCTCTATTTAGGGTTGTTTAGATTATATTTGTCCCCACCCTCCCAACCACTGATTGGTTGTGCACCCCCACCCCTCCTCCCCGGGAGAATATCATGTGCCCCCATACCTTAGATGCTATATGCCGATACGAGTTGCTTGGAGCTTGTAGATCTGAGATATAGCAGCTCAAATGATGTGTCTTAATATTTTTGCAGGAAACCTTGATGAGTTTGAGAATTGCACACAATTTGTACAAAAACTACTTAGATGCCCTTTGATCCCATATCCAATGACCTCGAAGCTCGTATCACTGTAGCATCTAAGATGAAGGAGGACATCATATTCTCCTGTATGTAAGAATATCATGTGCTACCACACCTTAGATGCTTTGGTGATACAAGCTCTTCGGAGGCATTGGATTTGTGACCCAACACCTCCTCGGTGGTTCGAATTGTTCATGCAGAAAAGCCCCAAAAGAGTTCGGCCACTTCTTACAAGCACAAAGACTGCTCAGATGCCATTGGATCTCAGATCAAACGACCTCCAAGCTCGTATCACCGTAGCATCCAAGCTGCGATAGCACCTTATGTTTTCTCGCACGGGAGAGTATGAGGTGCTCCCGCACTGTAGATTCTATGGTGATACGAGTTCACTGAGATCTAACGGCCCACAGTAGGAGGTGTGAATGTTTTTGCAATATGCTGATAGAGTTTGGGAAATGTGCAGAAAGCACAAGTACTACACATGTGCCATCTGATCACTGATCATACGACCTAGATGCACATATCACCATAGCGGGTAATTAAGCTACGGGGAGCACCTAATATGAGCACCGGGGAGCCGTTGGATCGAAGATGCAGCGGCATACACGAGGCCTGGATGTTTTATTTGCAAAAAAACCTTTGGAGAGTTTGTAAATTGCGCATAATTACAAAGACTACTCCCAAGCCATTGGATCTCACTTCCAACAGTGTAAAAACTCGTATCACCATAGTATCTAAGTTGCAGGGTGGATGTGATATTCTATGCCGCTGTCATTTTTGTTTGTAAACTTGCAAAAAACGTGTAACTCGTGCCGTTACTTGTCTAACCGCGCAAAGTGTTTGTTCAAAAAAACCATCCTACACTGAAATATCAGAACAACACATGGGGGTCCCACTTGTCATGAATCAAATTTGGACCTAAAACTAACAAATCTGAAAGACGAGATTCGAACTGGCAACCTGGACTACAAAGCGTAAGTCGATAGCCTGAAAAAATGAACAGTTGTTGGCTTTGTCCCATAACTTGATTTTATACAGTACTTGCATTGAGTAGAGTAGAGGGAGTGCCTCGTCAACACGTGCATGACCCTTGTCTCACTTACTGGTGGGTCCCAGGTCTGCGATCTCAATCTCTTTTCTCTCCATCGTCTAACCTTTGCACTGGCACACACGAAGAGCGGCGCTAGCTTGCCGTGGTGTTATTACAACTAAAAAAATCTTGGAAAATAGAAGAATCGCCTAGAACAAGAGACGTTGTGGCTGGTCGAGACGGAGCTAACCACATCTATCCTTCGTGCCACGTTTGCATGATGAAGCTGTGTGGCTAGTGGGGTATTTTCGACCGACTGGCTGGGTCCCGAGGTCGAACCATAGGTACTATGTCTGATATAGTATATTTTTACACGCACATTTTTCCTCCGTGCTGAGATGTGGCACACCCTACCACGCATTTTCGCGGTCCTCTCGGGTGGTGCACGCATATATTCTTCCTAATGTGGGACGCCCTACCGCGCGTTTTCTGGGTCCTCCTCGGTCGTAGCGCCGAAGCAAGTAAATGAGTCGCCAAATCATGAAAGACCACCTTTCCCGCCGAGTACATCAGTGAATCACGGTGGCTAGCTAGTTGGGCTAGTTCGACCGATTAGCTAGGCCGCCGCCACATTTGTTTTTTCACCCCTTTTTTTATCTACTTGCCGGCAGCTAAATTTAAATATCCACCGCGGCGTTGCTCTGGTGTTTGGGTGCGGCAGGATTTTTTATTTTTTGATTGACGGGAGCAGGCGCGGTAGGATTTTTAATTTTTTGATTGACGGGAGCAGGCGCGGCAGCAATTAGTCACGATGACTTTGCCTGTAAAAACCCATTGCTCCCTGATGTGAGAAGTCGTCGACTGGTGTTTTACCATGGTGAAAACCAAAAGATTCCGTGCTCCCTCCGCCTTCCCGTAGATTGCATTGCCTTTCAGCCGTTTCGCCCCCTTTGCTTCCTCTCCCCATTGCTTCTACCTGGTGCCATGGCGGTGCAGTAGATCACGGAGTCCGAGGTGAGGCGCCTGACACTGGTTCCCGTCGACCGGGAGCGGGCTCTGCAGGCGGTTGCACCCTGCATCACCAACATCGTGCGCCTCGAGAAGCAGAGGGACTTTGGTGGTGTTTAGGAGCCCTCTGCATGGGCATGTCCATGTCTCGGCGCAACATGACCGTTGGATCAAACTCAGATGGTGCAGATCAGTCACTGTAGCACAAAGCGTGTGGGTGTGTTTGGTTGCATTCTCATCTCAATACAGTTGTTTCCTCTTCGTGTATTTTTGTCAACCTACTAGTGTGGACTCATGCACCCTTCATGCACCCTGCCAAACACCCAAAAGTGGGTCGAGAAGGGAACTTTTGCTCCCATCCCGTGCACCCTTCATACACACTGCCTAACACAATCGTGCTTCATATGGTTCATGTTTCGTGGAGTACTGTAGCAGCGTACTCTCCGTGCGCTGTGGACCTAGTTCTGTTAACATTGATCTCACCGTTCATTCTCGACCGGAGAGTCAAAAAAGCGGCACTATGTTACATATAGGAGTAGTTGACATGTGCACAACATCATTTGTTATCATCATATCTTACTACACTAGCAACAAGATTGTGTAGTACTGACGTACGAACCACTGCACATGCCTAGTAGTAGGAGCACTGTGTATGTTCAAGTGGCTGCCGTGTTTCGCACTCCTCCGTCATAAGAGTGGAAAAGCTTGCTGTAATCATTTTTTATTCAGAAAAATAGTGGACACGCTCTACCGTGCGGATCCTCCTCCAGCCATGCACTAAATTACTCACTTTCGCCGATGTGTGGGACAACCAGCACCTGGGTCCACCAGCCATGCACTAAATTACTCCGTAGTAGAGTGAGCGTAGAATACCTCGATCGAACCACCGCAGTAATGCCCAATGAGCCATCAAATCACAAAACCCCCTCCTTTCCAGCAGTAAGTTGGATGTACGAAGCAACCATCATTTCACTCTTCTCTCTCAGCTCCCTCTCTTGAAGAAAACCCCCACTCGCTTCACTTCTCCCTCATCTCGTTCCTCCTTTCACTCTTCTCTCTCAGCTTCCTCTCTTGGATGGACGCTGGAGCACCGGCCGACGTGATGTCTATGGCTCTGGCCAAAACCGTCGAGGCTCATGGTATGAAGAAGCGCAAGCACCTCGCCGAGACTACCACAGACAAGCTCAAAGTCATCGCCCTGTCCAAGCCTCCCTCTCTGGGATCCCTCATTAAGCAAGTCCAGGTAATGTCTCTTGTTGACGATCTTTTTCTCGATCTTGATCGTGTTTGTCATCTAACACGCAGTACTAGTACTGGTAGTACAACTTTCTGGGTGATCTTGCATGTGATTTTAGTGTGCCAAATGACGGTTCTAAATTCCTCTTTTGACCAAAACACGAGAGAGGTTGACACTGATTTCTTATAGATTACTTTCAACTACTCCCTCTATCCCAAATTTCTTGTCTTAGATTTGTCTAGATACGGATGTATCTAATACTAAAATGTGACTTGATACATCTGTATCTAGAAAAATCTAAGACAAGAATTTTGGGACGGAGGGAGTACTTTATGAACATCAATGCTACCTTTTAAGAGGGTATATTTGCCTTAGTAACTTGGGTTATGGATATTGCGTGTAATCCCTCTGCTCTCATGCCTTTGAAGACATGTTCTAGTGTCTTTGTTCACTCATTTTTGTGCGTATATGTAGTCATATATGGAGTATAATATCGAAAATCATCTTATATTTCTGAGCGGAGGTAGTAATAAAATATGGTTTCTGTTTGAATTAGAACCAGGTCTGCGGTGGAGATGAAGTTCTCAAAGTCATGCCATGTGAACTGGAAGACCTGATGATGAGTTCTACTACTGAACTATCTAGCTGTTGTGTCCTTGTCGCCACGTGTCCTGAACTAGTGTTTTCCTATAGCATTGTTGTCAGGCGTGTTCTCGAGGCTGTACTTGACCACAACAATTTCCTGGTTGTGCCTTCGATTATGAAGGGTGTGGTTCTTGTAAAGCTTCCCAACAAATCTGATGCGGCCTGTCTTCATCATCATGTTTATGAGTGGAAAGACCACTCTGTTAGCTTCTCCAAGGTTGACAAGATGGTGATGGTTCATGTAGACATCTCACACGAAGTCCATGGCCTAGTCAGTTATGCGGGGTTCATCCCGTAGGTCGGTGGCAAGAAATAGTCTGCAGAGTTTAGTTAGTGCAACTTTGCTTGTCTGTAGTAAGTACTATTGTTCAGTACTTGATTTGTGTTTGTGAACCCTGTATTGTTTATTAGTACTGCCGCTTGTGGTGTGTGATCAGTCCTGAGAACGGTCTATGTTAATGTCTGTCCACTCAATTCAGCCTGTATATTCTGAAGTATCCAGATCATATTTTTTGTGAGGACGGTTTATCAATTATGGTTACACTCCAATATCTATATGCATTGCAGGGTTTATCGCACACACCAGAATTTCCAGTCCCATGGATGTTTCGTCCATACGATTTTTCACGACCTTTGGACTGTCCTGCTTGTGGGAGTAGGCGGGGCCCCTGCATGCCACGCGTAGTTGGACGATCAATCTTCTGTTTAGTACTTCAACATAGCGATTTCCTGGTAAGGATTCACTTGTGTCACATCAAGTAAATCTTATTGATTTACTGTCTAAATATTGTTGATTTAATGTCATGTTTTCTTTCTTTTCCTGCAATTTTACGATGCAAGTTTTTCCATGTGACATTCATCACAGAATAAACTGTTTGGTTTGCTCTACGATGGCTATTTTTGCAGGTTTCACTTCTTATGTCGTGTCAGTAACGAAGGCACTATCCATCACTTATATTACTGGAAAAATTGGATCAGTCTGTTGTCTGAGTACAAGATGAATCCCTATGATGAACTGCAGTTTGGTTTAACAAAAACGCCACAATTAGTCCTTCTCACGTTTAAAAGAAATGAAGAAAAAAACTGGATCACGGTCACGGATCCTAGTCAAGTTAGAAAGCTGATCATAGCAGACCAGACATGATCGCCGCTGTCTCGCACAGATCGAGCACCAGCAGTTGCTCTAGCACTGACAGCGGCAGCAACTCAGTCTGATCCAGCTGAGGATTGGGCACCGACCACGTCAGCGGACCAGTCTGATCTACCGGAGGATCGGGCATCGACACGGGCACCTGCTCCGACACCGGCACCAGCTCTACAAGGAGCACCATCTCCGGCAGCAGCAACGTCTTTGGCACCTGCACCAACACTTGCACTTGCATCTTGTCAGGACCCCGACTCAATGCCACATCGATCTAGCATGTAACACCCCATATCACTTTGCGGCCTCACGCACGGTATTCCCACGGGTGTCGCCTTACCTTCGCCCGGGACTGTTTGCGTCTTTTGGCACACGTATATGATAGTGTCGCTAGCATCCATATGGTAAGGAGTCCGGGCTGACATGGCTAGTCGTAAACCCAAAGTGGCACAAACTTACAGGGACAGGCATCCATGACCCAACATCGAACGTGTCGGTCATCAGCGAGTGAATCCAGGCTGTAGCACTGGGCTAGCAGGACTCCGGTGAACCGGGCTGTAGCGGGCTAACAGGACTCCGGTATTCATCGCGTGACATTTCCCCGAAGGGACAGACACAGGAACGAAGAAGGACACATGCCGGCCAGCCTAAGTGTTCCGGAGCAGTAGCAAGCTACCATGGCTCAGTGGAAACACTAGGAGACATTTCCCGGTAAGAGAGGCTACTAAGGATAAACAACTAGATAGTCAGATCCCACACATACCAAGCATTTCAACAACATACACACAATATGCTCGATATGTGCAGATACAACATGGCATCACAACATGACTCTACGACTCAAGTAATTATTTATTAGGCTCCGAGGAGCGAGATATTACAAACATGAGTCTCATGACCCAACACTCAGAGCATACAAATCAAAGCACAAGCGGAAGCTAAACATGTCTGAGTACAGACAACTATAAATGAAAAAGGCTGAGAAGCCTGACTATCTACCAGATCCTGCCGAGGGCACAAGATCGTAGCTGAGGTAACAAGCTAAACGTCGAAGTCCACGCGGAACTACTAGTGAGACTGAGGTCTCTCTGCAAAAACATAAAATAGGCAAACGTGAGTACAAAAGTACCCAGCAAGACTTACATCAGAACTAACTACATATGCATCATTATCAACAAGGGGGTGGTGGAGTTTAACTGCAGCAAGCCAGCTTTGACTCGGTGGCTAACCTGAACTACGACTGCGAGTAACTCTTTAGAGGTGGCGCACACGAGTCCACATATTCACCATATCAATACACCACTATGGATCCGCTCCCGTCTCCCTACGAGAACGCCATCCATAGCACTCACGCTTATCTTGCGTGTTTTAGAGTATCCACTTTCACTTGTCTATGAACTGTACAAGGGGTCCAAGTTTCCATATCCGAGGAATCCAGCTATTCGAATAGATGATGTTAACCCTGCAGGGGTGTACTTCTTCACACACGCTCTCGCCACTTACCGCCCTGTACACGTCATGTACCTCGGCAACCTTCAAGCGGAAGCCGGGTGAGGGAGTCGGCCACGACCTGACTAACCGAACAAGTCTCTAGTCCAGGTTTATCGCCTATTCGGGTTCCATCCGCAAGGAGATCCGGCCGGGGTGTCGCTTACGGCCCCAAACGATGTGTGCAGGGTTCCCAAGCCCACCAACCGGGTGCCACTTGGTACACCGGGCCACTGTGCCTAGTCTGTCCCAAGCCCACCTGTACTGGGTGCCACTTGGTAGATTACTAACACTACCTACAAACACCAGAAACTAGTTGCAACTCCTGGACAGAGATCATGTTGATTAATAAGTCGAGAGGGGCACTTAAGAATTCCAATGTGTGGTAGTAGCTGGTCATGGATCACAAACACAGAACTCAGTTCCTGAGAACGGCTGCAATGAGACAACCCACCATGTACTCCTACATGGCCTCTCACCGCTACCTTTACCAAATCGTGTTCACACACTTAGCTCACGCACATTGGGACATGTTCACACGCCTCTGATTCATCCCCGATGAATCAGACCTGACTCAACTCTAAGCAGTAGAAGGCATGACAAACAAGCATGAATGAGTAGGCACATCAGGGCTCAAACAACTCCTACTCATGCTAGTGGGTTTCATCTATTTACTGTGGCAATGACAGGTCATGCAAAGGATAAAGGGTTCAGCTACCGCAGCAAGTAACAGTTGAATCATTGTTGTCCTAATGCAGTAAAAGAGAGCAAGAGCGAGAGAGTAGGATTTTATCGGAATGAACAAGGGGGTTTTGCTTGCCTGGCACTTCTGAAGATAACATTGAGTCTTCATCAGTGTCAACGATCACATCATCGGTATCACGTCTATCGAGAGGGGACAAATACCGGCAACACAGAAGGGAACACAGTCAATGCAATGCACAATATGATGCATGATCATGACATGGCAAAATGAATGTGTTTTGGGCTAATGCATCTAAAACCAGATTAAATGAAGTTGGTTTGAATCCAAGATTCAAATTCAAACTCCATATGTGGTTATTTAAATGTCATTCACTTCATTTGCCCTAAACAGTAGTGATAAGTTGTTCTAACATGCATGTAAATGGTACAGATGGATTCCTTGAATTTTTCTGATAATTTTTCATATATAAATTATTTAATTTGGAGTTACGGTTGAATTTCTATGATTTATTGAAGTTTTAGCTATTTTCTGGAATTTCCTGATTATTTATAAAATAAACTAAATTCTAGAAAAGGAATATTGCATCAGCATGACGCCGGGGTGACGTCAGCAGGTCAAAGGCGTCGACCAGGTCAAACCTGACCAGTGGGGTCCACTGGTCAGTGACCCAGTCAACTAACCAAGTTAGTTAGCCCTAACTAACTTAGTTAGCCAGGCGGGGCCCGCATGTCAGTGGCCTATCTAATTAGCTAAGTTAATTAGCGCTAACTAATCTAACACTAATCAAGCAGGCGCCTGGGCCCACACGTCAGGGGGTCAAACCCCGGGTCAACTCGCCGGAGTTGACCCGCGGCTCGTCGCCGGCGGAGCCAGAGACGGCGGAGGGGGTCGGAATTCCTCCTCCGGCGACCAAATCGGAGACTGAGGGGCTCTACGCGTAGCTGGTGTGTGCGCGCATCGAATCGTGGCATCCGTTCGTGCTGGGGAGGTCGGATTTGGCGACGGCGGCGAGCGGGGCGGCGGCCGGAGCACGGCGAGGTCGGGGTTGGCGCTAGGGGGCACGGCAGGTCGCACGGGTGGGCGCGCTCGGCTCCTGGAAGGGTGCTGAGCACGTTGCCATGCTCGGGGGTTAGCTACGGTGGCTCTAGCCCCGTCTGTGTCATCGCCGGCGGCCAGGAACTGTTGGCTCCGACAGCCGGGGTGGTTAGAAGGCGCGGACGGCACGGGGAGAGAGGGGAGATGGACAGGGGCTCACGAGGGGTCGGGAGAGAAGCTCGGTGGGCTCGGGGAAGCCTCTGCAACGGCGAATTGACGACGGCGATCTCCGGGCACCGGAGATGAAGACGACGATGCTCCGGTCGACTGTGGCCTCCTCTGGCCGCGTGCGTCGCGTGTGTAGCTCCACGGGGTCAGGGCGGAGCTCAGGGATGCATAGAGGGAGCGAGGGGGTGGCTGTGGCCCCGGTAAACGGCGTCGGCGGTGATGGGCTCCGCTCGGTGAGGAGAACAGAGGAGGGGGGAGTGTTCCGGGGAGAGGATGGGGACGCGGGAGAGTGAGGAAGAGAGGCAGGGAGGTGCGTGGCGTCTCCGGGCGTCGAGGAGGAAGCAGGAGGTGGCCAGGGGGAAGCAGGAGGTGGCCGAGGCCTCTCGGGCGCGCGCCACGCCTCGCCTCTGTTCGTCCTCCTGGCAGAGGAGGAAGATGACAAGGGGGAGGAGGTGGGCTGGGCTGGCCAGATGGAGCTGGGCCAGGCTCTGGTGGGCTGCACGGGTAAGGCCAGGTAACTTCCTTCTCTCTCTCTCTTTTATTTACTGTTTTCTATTTTTGTTCTGTTTTATTTAATTGGCACTGAATTTTAATTCAAACAGAATTTGAAAACAGTGCCAAAACTCCCCTGGATATTTTTAAGTCACTTAATGGACTTCTCCACATATATAAAAAATATCTCAGGTCATTTGAAAATATATTCATTATATATTATGAATATAACTCCAAATTCAAATAAAACATTGATTTAAAATCAGAGCCCAATAATTCCTTAGAAATGTCCCAAAATTTTGGTTTGATTTATAACTCTTGCCAAAATTGTCAGAGCTATTTCTAGGGCATTTTGGATTTACTGATTGCAATTTTTGGGTTTCTTGCCCCTCTTTTATTTAGGGTTTTGAGGCTTCCAATTTCCCTCAGTTCAAATTTCAGAATTTAAACATGATGCACACACCAGGCAGCACCAGAAGCTAGGGATGTGACAACTCACCCCCCACTAAACAAGAATCTCGTCTCGAGATTCAAGCGTAGGGTAGGATGAAGGGGAATCGCAAACTAGTACAATCTTCATGATCCAGGTTGCACTTCAAATGAACGTTGATTTGAACACCATCTTTGCCTTGTCGTCTTGCTCTGAGAACTCCAGCTAATCATGACAAGAAGAGGAAAGGAAAACTCTGGAAGGATCGGTCTTCTCGAAGGTCGAACAACTCAGGATTAATTCCCGGAATGTGACATAGCAACATCTCTCGAGCTGAGAGACGAAGCATACCTCTAGAGGGATGGAGTGGAGCAGGTGACGAGGTTCACTAGGTAGACAACAATTCCAAACTTAAGAATGTGGCGATCGGTTGTCAACGTAGCGAGGAGTTGAATTGCCATGATACCACGACGAAACATCCTGGAGAAGGGTGATTCGTAGATTATTATCTTAAGTGGCAAAAAGAATTACCTTTGATATAGAGATCATTGAGACTCTCTATATCAGCCTAAGGCAAATCGCAACAATCGATTGGCGGGGTCGGTAGAATGGCATACTCGGACTCGGGTGATGTGGATTACCTTGTTGAAGACAACGCAATGGATGATTTTTGCTTATCACCGGAAATGGAAGGGACCCATGGTAGAATGACACATTGGCGGTGCAAGCTGGGAACAAAATGCAAATGCTGGGAATGATTCTGGTAACTGGGGAAGAACCCAACAAAAGAGAGTGAATTCACTGTTTTGAAAAGGTCATAGCATTTGCCGAGGAAACTGAGAGCACTCCAGTTAGTGTTGATGATAACACCTAGCGCTTGTGCGTGCTCTCAAGAACTTGAGCATTTCCATATTCATCAAGGTTTTACCAACATCCGTGTCAAGGATCCTGGCAACACAACATACCACCATGATGAACAACGATGGACGATGCAGATGCATAGGAAGATAACATCAACTCAGATCTCACCCTAGCGAGGCCAAGGAAACAAAATCTGGATGATCGACCGAGAGACATTTAGCACTCCGCTTCTAATGTTCTCCTTGACGTGCTAGTGTAACCCATTCATAGATATGGTTTGATAACTAGAACATCAAGTAAAGGTCGGACTTCGGGAGCAATAGAATCCATAAGGAACAGTTACGGAGGTAAATCCTACGAAATCCTTATGGGGAGGTGGCCAACTTCCTCAAACAAGATACTACAATGATAGGTCTTCCGGCTGGGTGTGTTGGCCACGACATCCACTTTACCGGTTATCGAGGGACCAATATTATAGTTCTTGGGAAATATTCCAACCATCATATCTGCCTGAGACTCAGATCTGGTTGGTGTCAGGATATTCCAGACTCATCGAGTCTAGGAAGAAAAATGAAAGTTTGCAACACAAATCGACGAGATGACGTTGCGAGATTCTCAGGAAATGAACTACGATAGCAAGCTCCAAAACATGAGCTGGTTCTGCTACAAACATGTGAACACGTTGTTCCAGACAAGCATGCCCACATGGTAGTCTTACAATAAAACACTACCGAGTTCTGGTTGGGAGCCATCATCGAGGATATCGAAGTCTTTACGCAAGTCCATGGATTAGATCCCAAGCATAGACTTCTTTTCCTTGAATGAGTCAATCGGTGGCTTAGTGTGCTAGGATATACATATGGAATGAAGATGATCAGTCTAACAGACCACAGAATTCTTCGCACGTGCATGACCGACTTGGGATGATTCCAAAGGAGCAAAAACAAACTTTCTCGAATTCACGACGGCAACTTACATCAAAATGCACGTGAATCAAAGGAAGTCACTCCTTTCATCAACCAAGTACTTCAAGAGCTAGCATGAAGAAAATGCTTTCAAAAGTTTCCAACACTAACTTAATGTTCAACAACATCATGGAGGAGATAAGGATGTTGTCAATGGACTCAACAACAACTCATCGGAATTTCCATATCACTGGACTTCCACCATCGTGTGAACACGGTGATAGCATTGGTCAGACCCAAAATATATAATGGTGTATGCTCGAGGGATCAACCACGAGTAAGACAACATTACGAACATCGTTGGTTCTGACTTGATTTGACGATTGCCCACACTCAAATCAAAGGATTGATAAGACAATAGGTCCAGCAACTGATCACAGGGACCAATCGATGAAGATATCATCTTTCTTCAACACACACTACACAAGAATATCCCTTTGGAACGAACTAAGTCAGGCAAGCTTTTATCTTCCAACCCTCCAAGTTGTCGTTTTAGCTTAACCAACTAGCTCAGGGATATCTAACACCGATTCTTGGAGAGAAGGTGGTTCACAAGAAACCAACTTGATCACGAGCTCAACATAGCGGTGAGGTGACAACCTGGTAATACTTTCGAGAAGATCTTCGGAAATCACGAACCACCGATATGTTACTAAGCTCGGGAACAATCTTGCTTTTCAGGGCAAGATGATATGATCAAATGAGCGAGGACTTGACAAGATCCTAACTCATCAATCAAAGAGTGCACCAGGAAATAAGGACTAGGTAGCACGATCAATCTTAGAATGATGATTCAATAACCAACACACTAAGAATGAAATTATTGTCCTTTAACTACCCAGCAACGAGGTTGCTAGGCGTATTGATTTCACACATCACAATTCATTTGTCGGTATTCCGGTTGCATCAACACGAAGACCGAGGAATGACTAATGATGGCAAGAAGTATCACTGTACCAAGAGTTCATAGGATGGTGTGCAATTCCTATGACAATCCCGATATAAAGATGGTAATACTCCAAGGTAGAACAGAACAAAAGCTGGATTAGCAATTTGATTTGCGGAGCACAACTTCTTTGACCCAATCCTGGATATGGAAAAGGTACTGGAGTTTGTTTCTCCTAGTCATTCTGCGATAGAATGGCTTGACGGACCACAAGAGTAATAGGCATCGATAACGAACGCACGCATACTCTTGACTATCAATTGATAGACGAGGGTCAGAATGCAACTAAAGAGAACAACTCAAAGGAACATATAATTTTCTGAGTTGTGGATGCATAGATTAGTATGTCGAACCAAGTTCAACATATTTCTTCCGGATAACCCATGCAGAAAGGTAGAACTGGCAGAGTCACGATTTATGAATGGAGAACTCCTCAAGAATAATCCTGTTGTGATATTTCAGTTCAACGAGGAACTTCTGCCATAAGTAGTTCATGGTATCTGGAAGAAGAAGATACCACGGACTCCAAGGACTATCGCAAAGGTTACTAATATCCTAAAGGCGCTAGCAATTACTATCAACATGAAGTAAGTAGAGTGAATCTCGGGTTCAAGAACCCAGGAATAGAATACCTACTACTAAGTAGCATCACGGGATGCTTTCGAGAATGATGGCCAGAATCATCACACTGGGAACACAAATCATGGCTAAATTACTAGATGATCCCCTAAGACACCTAGGGTCATAATACTAGCTCCAACATATATGTCAAGGCAATAAAGTACCTCAACTCACTGATTTGTGTGATTAATCTGACCAAAGGCACATCGGAAACAGGAGGAAGGGATTTGCAAATGCATCCGACTATTTAGAAACCTGGGATGACTCGGACAGCATAACGGCTATAAATGCTCAAAAGATTTGAGACATGCTACAAAAATGGTGGCATAACCACTCAGAAGCACAATATCAAGGTTTCGAGATCAACAATTAACGTACGGAAGTAGTAGAAACTGAACTCAAGCTTAAATCCAACAATCTTATAAGTCTACGGATTAGTAACATGTGATCCTGATAGAAAGAAGAGATAGCCTAGTTCTTAATCCCCATAGGAAAGATAAGATGACTCAGATCAGAAGGGCATAAGGTATAAGGAGTAAAAAGAGCCTTACGTTCCATCCCACAATCAATTCCCTTACATATAACTAAAGCATTTCTAGACTCAACTTCGACCAGTTTGGCTTGGTAATCCTACAGACAGTCAAGCTCTGATACCAACACTGTCAGGACCCCGACTCAATGCCACATCGATCTAGCATGTAACACCCCATATCACTTTGCGGCCTCACGCACGGTATTCCCACGGGTGTCGCCTTACCTTCGCCCGGGACCGTTTGCGTCTTTTGGCACACGTATATGATAGTGTCGCTAGCATCCATATGGTAAGGAGTCCGGGCTGACATGGCTAGTCGTAAACCCAAAGTGGCACAAACTTACAGGGACAGGCATTCATGACCCAACATCGAACGTGTCGGTCATCAGCGAGTGAATCCAGGCTGTAGCACTGGGCTAGCAGGACTCCGGTGAACCGGGCTGTAGCGGGCTAACAGGACTCCGGTATTCATCGCGTGACATTTCCCCGAAGGGACAGACACAGGAACGAAGAAGGACACATGCCGGCCAGCCTAAGTGTTCCGGAGCAGTAGCAAGCTACCATGGCTCAGTGGAAACACTAGGAGACATTTCCCGGTAAGAGAGGCTACTAAGGATAAACAACTAGATAGTCAGATCCCACACATACCAAGCATTTCAACAACATACACACAATATGCTCGATATGTGCAGATACAACATGGCATCACAACATGACTCTACGACTCAAGTAATTATTTATTAGGCTCCGAGGAGCGAGATATTACAAACATGAGTCTCATGACCCAACACTCAGAGCATACAAATCAAAGCACAAGCGGAAGCTAAACATGTCTGAGTACAGACAACTATAAATGAAAAAGGCTGAGAAGCCTGACTATCTACCAGATCCTGCCGAGGGCACAAGATCGTAGCTGAGGTAACAAGCTAAACGTCGAAGTCCACGCGGAACTACTAGTGAGACTGAGGTCTCTCTGCAAAAACATAAAATAGGCAAACGTGAGTACAAAAGTACCCAGCAAGACTTACATCAGAACTAACTACATATGCATCATTATCAACAAGGGGGTGGTGGAGTTTAACTGCAGCAAGCCAGCTTTGACTCGGTGGCTAACCTGAACTACGACTGCAAGTAACTCTTTAGAGGTGGCGCACACGAGTCCACATATTCACCATATCAATACACCACTATGGATCCGCTCCCGTCTCCCTACGAGAACGCCATCCATAGCACTCACGCTTATCTTGCGTGTTTTAGAGTATCCACTTTCACTTGTCTATGAACTGTACAAGGGGTCCAAGTTTCCATATCCGAGGAATCCAGCTATTCGAATAGATGATGTTAACCCTGCAGGGGTGTACTTCTTCACACACGCTCTCGCCACTTACCGCCCTGTACACGTCATGTACCTCGGCAACCTTCAAGCGGAAGCCGGGTGAGGGAGTCGGCCACGACCTGACTAACCGAACAAGTCTCTAGTCCAGGTTTATCGCCTATTCGGGTTCCATCCGCAAGGAGATCCGGCCGGGGTGTCGCTTACGGCCCCAAACGATGTGTGCAGGGTTCCCAAGCCCACCAACCGGGTGCCACTTGGTACACCGGGCCACTGTGCCTAGTCTGTCCCAAGCCCACCTGTACTGGGTGCCACTTGGTAGATTACTAACACTACCTACAAACACCAGAAACTAGTTGCAACTCCTGGACAGAGATCATGTTGATTAATAAGTCGAGAGGGGCACTTAAGCATTCCAATGTGTGGTAGTAGCTGGTCATGGATCACAAACACAGAACTCAGTTCCTGAGAACGGCTGCAATGAGACAACCCACCATGTACTCCTACATGGCCTCTCACCGCTACCTTTACCAAATCGTGTTCACACACTTAGCTCACGCACATTGGGACATGTTCACACGCCTCTGATTCATCCCCGATGAATCAGACCTGACTCAACTCTAAGCAGTAGCAGGCATGACAAACAAGCATGAATGAGTAGGCACATCAGGGCTCAAACAACTCCTACTCATGCTAGTGGGTTTCATCTATTTACTGTGGCAATGACAGGTCATGCAAAGGATAAAGGGTTCAGCTACCGCAGCAAGTAACAGTTGAATCGTTGTTGTCCTAATGCAGTAAAAGAGAGCAAGAGCGAGAGAGTAGGATTTTATCGGAATGAACAAGGGGGTTTTGCTTGCCTGGCACTTCTGAAGATAACATTGAGTCTTCATCAGTGTCAACGATCACATCATCGGTATCACGTCTATCGAGAGGGGACAAATACCGGCAACACAGAAGGGAACACAGTCAATGCAATGCACAATATGATGCATGATCATGACATGGCAAAATGAATGTGTTTTGGGCTAATGCATCTAAAACCAGATTAAATGAAGTTGGTTTGAATCCAAGATTCAAATTCAAACTCCATATGTGGTTATTTAAATGTCATTCACTTCATTTGCCCTACACAGTAGTGATAAGTTGTTCTAACATGCATGTAAATGGTACAGATGGATTCCTTGAATTTTTCTGATAATTTTTCATATATAAATTATTTAATTTGGAGTTACGGTTGAATTTCTATGATTTATTGAAGTTTTAGCTATTTTCTGGAATTTCCTGATTATTTATAAAATAAACTAAATTCTAGAAAAGGAATATTGCGTCAGCATGACGCCGGGGTGACGTCAGCAGGTCAAAGGCGTCGACCAGGTCAAACCTGACCAGTGGGGTCCACTGGTCAGTGACCCAGTCAACTAACCAAGTTAGTTAGCCCTAACTAACTTAGTTAGCCGGGCGGGGCCCGCATGTCAGTGGCCTATCTAATTAGCTAAGTTAATTAGCGCTAACTAATCTAACACTAATCAAGCAGGCGCCTGGGCCCACACGTCAGGGGGTCAAACCCCGGGTCAACTCGCCGGAGTTGACCCGCGGCTCGTCGCCGGCGGAGCCAGAGACGGCTGAGGGGGTCGGAATTCCTCCTCCGGCGACCAAATCGGAGACTGAGGGGCTCTACGCGTAGCTGGTGTGTGCGCGCATCGAATCGTGGCATCCGTTCGTGCTGGGGAGGTCGGATTTGGCGACGGCGGCGAGCGGGGCGGCGGCCGGAGCACGGCGAGGTCGGGGTTGGCGCTAGGGGGCACGGCAGGTCGCACGGGTGGGCGCGCTCGGCTCCTGGAAGGGTGCTGAGCACGTTGCCGTGCTCGGGGGTTAGCTACGGTGGCTCTAGCCCCGTCTGTGTCATCGCCGGCGACCAGGAACTGTCGGCTCCGACAGCCGGGGTGGTTAGAAGGCGCGGACGGCACGGGGAGAGAGGGGAGATGGACAGGGGCTCACGAGGGGTCGGGAGAGAAGCTCGGTGGGCTCGGGGAAGCCTCTGCAACGGCGAATTGACGACGGCGATCTCCGGGCACCGGAGATGAAGACGACGATGCTCCGGTCGACTGCGGCCTCCTCTGGCCGCGTGCGTCGCGTGTGTAGCTCCACGGGGTCAGGGCGGAGCTCAGGGATGCATAGAGGGAGCGAGGGGGTGGCTGTGGCCCCGGTAAACGGCGTCGGCGGCGATGGGCTCTGCTCGGTGAGGAGAACAGAGGAGGGGGGAGTGTTCCGGGGAGAGGATGGGGACGCGGGAGAGTGAGGAAGAGAGGCAGGGAGGTGCGTGGCGTCTCCGGGCGTCGAGGAGGAAGCAGGAGGTGGCCAGGGGGAAGCAGGAGGTGGCCGAGGCCTCTCGGGCGCGCGCCACGCCTCGCCTCTGTTCGTCCTCCTGGCAGAGGAGGAAGATGACAAGGGGGAGGAGGTGGGCTGGGCCGGCCAGATGGAGCTGGGCCAGGCTCTGGTGGGCTGCACGGGTAAGGCCAGGTAACTTCCTTCTCTCTCTCTCTCTCTCTTTTATTTACTGTTTTCTATTTTTGTTCTGTTTTATTTAATTGGCACTGAATTTTAATTCAAACAGAATTTGAAAACAGTGCCAAAACTCCCCTGGATATTTTTAAGTCACTTAATGGACTTCTCCACATATATAATAAATATCTCAGGTCATTTGAAAATATATTCATTATATATTATGAATATAACTCCAAATTCAAATAAAATATTGATTTAAAATCAGAGCCCAATAATTCCTTAGAAATGTCCCAAAATTTTGGTTTGATTTATAACTCTTGCCAAAATTGTCAGAGCTATTTCTAGGGCATTTTGGATTTACTGATTGCAATTTTTGGGTTTCTTGCCCCTCTTTTATTTAGGGTTTTGAGGCTTCCAATTTCCCTCAGTTCAAATTTCTGAATTTAAACATGATGCACACACCAGGCAGCACCAGAAGCTAGGGATGTGACACATCTGCTTTGGCCCGTGCAGTTGCACCGGTAACAGACTGGGCTGCAGTTCGTACTTCATATACCAAAGTCCTTACAAAAACCGACATGTCCACCTTCTTGGTAAGCATTGGCCGCCCAAGTGCTTCATTCTTTTTTCACATGATTCACTGTGTTGATCTAACTGTTTGGGTATGTCTTCTTGTTTGCAAACAGAGAATTCCTAGAGCAACGAGGGAGTCATTCAACAATCAGGGCGACCGCGGCCAAGTTTCTCTTACCATGCGCAACCTTGGTGTGAATGAACCTTCTCAATATACCGTAAGTACAAAGGATGGTCGCATGATGATTGATGCTAAAGGATGGTCAAGGTTCAAATCTAAATCATATCTTGCGGTAGGGGATGATGTCAAAATCAAACTTTCTCGACAAGGAGAGCTGGTCCAAATCAACTTTGAAATTCTTCAGTAGTAGCACGCAACTACCGAACTGATCTATCCTCCGAGAGATTTTGATGTAATAATCTGGCATGGTGAAACAAGTGTCCTGTGTGTATAAGTAGTACGATAGTATTATTTATCACATGGTATATCGTTGATAGAATTGCAACTCTGATTGCTGGTTAGGAACTGTTGTTCGATTTCATTCCAACAACTGTCGTGCTTTATTCAATTTTGTGTATTCGCCTTGCGACAGCATCTAAAACCAGCACCGTACCAATCGCTTGAAATATGAAATGCGCTGAGGTAGAACACATGGGCCCCCAAACATGCAGGGTCGGCCTGCGGCCCAAAGTCCAGAACCGTGAGCCTATCTGAGTATTATATTCTCAGCTGAACCCCCATAATGCCCGTGTGTTGCAGAGGGAGTATATTTCTCGGCAAGGTGAGCCTGTGATATAAAAGATTTGTATACTTCTTTACAGAGGGAGTATCTCTTTGTCAAAAAATGTATTTATGTGTAACTAGTTACTCCTGTCTTTCTACTTTGTTTCATTGATATGTGGGGCAACCGGCAACGGGGTCCACGTTCCATATGCACAAATTAGAGTGCACAACTTCACAGTAGACATACCCCGGTCATAGCGCCGCAGTAATGCCCAATGAGCCATCAAATCACAACCCCCTTTCCAGCTTTAGCAGTAGGCTGGACGGACAAAGCGGCAATATTTCACTGGGCCTGAATCCCCTTCTCCCTCATCTGCTTGTTTAGAGAAAACCCCCTCTCGGCGATTGCATAGGGTTTTCTCATGGAGAACCAGGTACGAATTCTTCATCCATCCCTGATAAATTCAAGTCCCTTGGTCGCAGGTAATGCTAGGATGGCAGCCTCCGCCGTTGATGCATTTTTCTTCCTACTGAATCTAGTGTGTGTCATTTGAAGTGCCCAAAGTGCAAGTACCCTACAGGTTTCTGCGCCCTCGGTGAGACGCCACACCTGTTCCTTCTCATCCTAACACATCATTTTGAAACACGCACAGTATGTTCCTAGAATCCTCTTTTCTATCCGGGAGGGTGGGTTTTTTTTTGAACATGTTGTGTTCTCATATTATTTTTCCTGCAGTGTATTATTTGCTCTGCTAGAACACATGTACTCAAGATGCTTGGCCTTGCCATAACTGAATACACTAGTTTAATGGTCACGGTGAAG
This sequence comes from Triticum dicoccoides, assembly GCF_002162155.2. Lineage (NCBI taxonomy): Eukaryota > Viridiplantae > Streptophyta > Magnoliopsida > Poales > Poaceae > Triticum > Triticum dicoccoides. The sequence continues at coordinate 567,803,133 of NC_041392.1, read as the reverse complement.
ACAAGCCATGGATATAAGTTCTGAGTTGGGTTCATGAACCAAGAAGATCACTGCTTTTTTTATGGCCGAACTTGGACAAACTTTCTCAAGTGTTACAGACTGAAAGTTGGCGCATGAATGTTGATGGAAATAGCAGAACCTGGTCTCATCTTCACCGCGATCTTCCACCCCGACGTCGTTCCAATTGTTCATCCATGTTAGTTTTGTATCTGGTTCTTGCTTGTTGCCTCAATTACTTCTTAATCCACCTATTCTGTCTAACTAATCACAATTTAACTTTAGAAGTAGCAACAAATCTCTCACGAACATGCTACTTCTTACTAATATTTTCTTATAATTGGTGGCACATGTAGGATTTTTCAGAGTTAAGCAGTCTACTCGTTTGTTACTCTGTAATAACTCGACTGTTACTAATGGCACTAAAGTTGACTGGATCGACATCCACAAGTTCCTACACTTTATTGATCGTCTTGAGGTCCTTGTGGGGCGTTTCAATGGTGGAAGGCCACGTGGGATATGTGTGCCACTGCTGCACTCGTTGAACATGTCCAACTGTGTCGAGAAACTTACGGTACAAGCTGTTTTCTGTTATATATGTTATTCATAAACTATTGCTTATACACAGTTTTACAGGTGTGATCTTCTTGAAACAGGAACTACCGAGTTCTATTGTTCCTATACAGATGCCTGACCATGGTCGGGTCAGACTTGCGCTTGGTCGCAACATGATGTTTTTTGACCTACTCAATTCCCCTTGGAGGTGAAAAGATACTTATTCATGGGTGGTCTCAAATAATGAAGGCCCGTCCATGGAGAATAGGACAGAAGATTATGTTCATGCTTTTCCATGGCTCTAAAGCAAATATCCTGTTTGTTGACCACGTTGCGAGATGAAGCCGCTTTCAGAAGGTTGTGGATGCGTGGGGTGGCGCCTGGGCCTTGTCCTGGGGCTTGGCGGCCTCACCCTTGGTTAACTGTAGGCAAAGTAGCACTCTTCGAGGCGTGCTTTGTACGGTTGAACCTGTATAAGTACTCATACTGCTTTCAGCTTTGGTTGTTAAGTGCCCTTGCTAGTTTCAGTTAAGGTTGTTAAGTACTCCTGCTGCTTTTACAGTCTGTCGTGTTTCTTCAGTCCTGTCTTCCTCCAGCCGCCAAAACCAAACCAGCGCCGGTGGGGCCGCCTGCTTCCACCTCCCACGGCTGGCTGCGCCTCAGCGCACGCATCGCCGCCCCACCGTCTCCTAAATCGTTAACGCCGACATCCTCCGCACGCTTTGGTGCGCTCACCACAGCACCACCCTCTCGCGTTGTCAACATGGTCGACAAACAACAGGAATCGGCAGAAGTACGTGGAGAGGATGACAGTAGGGGCCCACCACGTCAGCGTATGGAAAAATAAAATGCTTCCTCCTTGTGTTTTCCTGACATCTGGGACCCACGACATTGTGAGCATATATAGTCAATAGACAAGAGAACAGCACAAAATTGGCTGACACCTGGGATGTAGCTACTTGAGCAGTATTTTGTTTGGTATTGTTGAGACGGAGCAAGGTTTGAACTGGGCTGTGGCCCGTCTAGCCCAGGCTTATATTTTATGTTCACCATGTGACCAGCCCAGCTATTTTTTCTTTGTGAAAGTGAGCCCAGTTTATTTTTTCTGAAGAATACCCAATCCAAGCCTACTTATTTTTCTACGCCCCGATTGGCTGCAACTCTTTCAAGACGCCTGCAAATCTTGAAAGTAATATGAAATGGGTTGTAAATATAAAAATAGATGACAAATTGGCAATTACTTTATAATTTCTAAATTTTTTCACATTTTCAGATTCCTATTTCACCAGGCATTAACCTAATTTAAATATATCTTCAAAGTACTTTAAATGTGGCTCAACATTTCGGTATTAAAAATAGTTTGGAACCCACAGAAATATGCGAAATTGGCCTGGCCAACCAAAAAAACGACTGCAATAAATTGCATAAGAAGTTGCCATGAGCTATATATAAATTATTAAAAAAAGAGGGAGTGGTCTGACTTGTGGACCTGTTTAGTTGACGCGTATGCAAGATTTTTTTAGTTATTATATACGTCAACAAATGATTCTAGCAGAGTAACCGTTGGATGTCAATCCAACAGCCGTCGTGTTTCTTCAATCTCTGATCTTCTTGCTCTAGCCGCCAAAGCAGCGCCGGCGGGTCCGCCTACTCCCGCCTCCCGTGGCCGGCTGTGCTGCCGCGCAGGCCTCAGCGTGCCCTACTACTCCCACTACTGGCCAGGGCATCCCTTTACTCACCCACACTCCCTGTTATTCTACGGCGACAGCAGCCTCACACCACAGCCAAACCGGTGAACCCTCGTACTCCTCTCCGCGCGGGCTTCCACTGCCGCGTCTTCCCCGGCTCTGCGTCGTCCCCTTCCTAGGCCTTGCCATCGTCCACCGCCATGGTGCTCTCGACGCGGCGTGGTCAATGTGGTCAACGACCGACTTCCATTGGAAGAGTACTGTACGTGGAGAGGCTGACAGCTGGGTCCACGACAGCCGCAAGGAAGTGCCTCCTTATTATGCGGAAAATAATTATTCTTCCACCTGACAACAGGGACCCACCGGACAGGCCACCAGTATTTCGTGGAAAAAACATTTCCCCCTGACTGCTGGGACCCACAGGACGGGCCACCGTATTTCACGAAAAAAACGTTCCCCCCGCTGTCAGCTCGGACCCACCGGAAGTGCCTCCTTATTACACACACAAAAATGAATACCCCCTACTAGCTGGGACCCACCTTGGTGGGAGGCTGACTTGTGGGCCTACTAAGTTGACTGGGACGGAAGCCTTTGTCAATTTTAGTCAATATATGAATGATTCTTGCTCCAGTGACCGTACAATGTCCATCCAACGGCCGTAGTGCTTCTTCAACCTCTGGTCTTCTTGCTCGAGCCGCCCAAAGCAGCGCCGGTCGTGCCGCCTGCTCCTACCGCCCGTGGCCGGCTGTGATGCCACGGAGGCCTCACCGCCCCTACTACTCCCACCGCTGGCCAGGTCATCCCTCTACGCACCCACACACCCCTATTATTCTGCGGCGACGGCAGCCTCACACCGCCACCGAACGAGTGAACCCTCATACTCCCCTATGTGTGGGCATCCACTGCCGCGTCTTCCCCGGCTCCGCGTCGTCCCCTTACTAGGCCTCGCTGTCGTCCACCGCCCTGGTGCTCTCGGTGCGGCGTGGTCAGCGTGGTCAAGGAATGGCTTCCATCGGACGTGGACTGTATGTGGAGAGGCCGACAGTTGGGTCCACGGCCACAGCAAGGAAGTTCCTCCTTATTACGCGCAAAATAATCATTCCTCCACCTGATAGCGGGGACCCACCGGACGGGCCACCATATTTCGCGAAAAGACGTTTCCCCCTGACTGCTGGGACCCACCAGCTACATCTTCGCACGTAAGGAAGTGCGTCCGAAAAAAACGATTCGCCCCCTAACTGCTGGGACCCACCAGCTACATCTTTGGACGCAAGGAAGTGCGTCCGAAAAAAACAATTCACCCCCTGACTGCTGGGACCCACCAGCTACATCTTCGCACGCAAGGAAGTGCGTCCGGGCAAAAAAAAACAAAAAAAATGATTCGCCCCCCAGACTGCTGGGACCCACCAGCTACATCTTCGCAAGCAAGGAAGTGCCTGACAGTCGGGACCCACCTGGTCGAAGCGTACGTAGCATTGTCATTCTGGTCGCAAACGTGTACATACATATATACTGGTCGATGTAGAGGTGCGCACGTGTCGTAGTAGAGGCGCGTACGTGTCGTAGTAGAGGCGCGCACGTAGCATGTACACGTACGTACATCGGCCAGGGTGCAAGAAAGAAAATACGGCCACATACATACATACGGGCAGGGTCTCGAACGCCTACTCGCGTATACGTACGGCCAGGGCTCATGTACATGGCTGGGTCGGAACAGAGAAACATCGTCGTCGTCATGTTCATGGGGAAGCAACGGAATGCGTCGTGTTGATGGGGAAGCAACGGAATGCGTCGTGTTCATCGGGAGGCAACAGAACGCGTGGGAGCCAACCGGCTGGGTTAGAACGGAATGCATGGTCGTGTTCATCGGGAGGGCTTGGACGGAACAGGTGATGGAAACGAGGCCTGGCGTACCGCAAAACGGGGGAAACGGCCTTGTGTTCGACCGGCCACGTTCGAAACGGGATCCTGTTCATCGGGAGGGGTCTGGAGTACCGCAAAACGAAGGAAACGGACCTCCTACGGTCAAAACAGGGGTCCTGATGATCGGGAGGGGTGTGGCGTACCACAAAACAGAGGAAACGGACTTGTGTTGGAGCGCTGCGGTCGAAACGGGATCCTGTTGATCGGGAGGGGTGTGGCGTACCACAAAACAGGACTCCACGGGATACTGTTCATCTCCACCGTCGACCTCCTCCAGCCTCCACGGGCTCCTGTTCATCCAGCCTCCACCGCGCGCTACTCCACCGGCTACTGTTCAACCACCCCTGCATGGGCACCCCTCCACCGTCTACTGTTCATCCAGCCCTCCACACCACGGGGTCCTGTTCAACCACCCCTCCACGGGCACCTCTCCACCGTCTACTGTTCATCCAGCCCTCCACACCACGGGGTCCTGTTCATCCAGAGGCAACGCCACCGCTCACTGTTCATCCAACCCCCCCGCAACGCTCACTGTTCATCCAATCGATTGGCTTCATTTAGCAGCAGTAGCGAAGGAATCACTCGATCGGGTTCAGTTAATAGCCATCGATCGATCGCTCGGGTTCAGTAGCGTGTAGCCTGCTGTACAATCGCTCGGGTTCAGTTAGAGCCCAACGCCTCGCTCGGGTTCAGTTAGAGCCAATGCCTCGCAAACACGCGCGTACGTGTACGAGAGAAACGCGCATCTCTCGGCACCGACCTCCCACCGTAAACGGGAACACCCCGAAAGTTTCCTCCCCCTCACTTCTACCATGGTTTTTTCCGTCATGGACAGCCCAAAGAATGTCATGCAGCTGCATCTCCCGCCCACCCAGGACGAAAACCCCATTTTCTGTCATGATTATTTGTCATAGAAGTAGGAGCCCACCACATCTATGATGATACCGGGTTTTGTCACAATTATCATCATAGAAGTGTCATATGTATGACAGAAAAAAATCGTTCGGCCCAAAATGTCACGGATGTATCTTTTTTTGTAGTGTCCCCAACGGTTTCTGGGTCGTGTGGGAAGGACCCCCCTATCGCCCACACTCACTTGGCAAAGGTTCCAAATGCCATCGCGAAAAGGGGTTAAAAACCGTTTGTTTAGGACCGACGCGTACCGGTGGATGGTAATAGTATATACCAAAAGGGCAGGTGAACATTGTCTTATCTTGATCTTCTGGGTGCACTGCAATTTGAGAAAACCCGGAATATCCATCCAAATAACAAAAATGGGTATGCTTCGCCAGCCTTTCAAGCATTTGACAATAAATGGTAAGGGTCAATGTCGGTGTCAAAACCGGCGGATCTCGGGTAGGGGGTCCCGAACTGTGCGTCTAGGCCGGATGGTAACAGGAGGCAAGGGACACGAAGTTTTACCCAGGTTCGGGCCCTCTCGATGGAGGTAAAACCCTACGTCCTGCTTGATTAATATTGATGATATGGGTAGTACAAGAGTAGATCTACCACGAGATTAGAGAGGCTAAACCCTAGAAGCTAGCCTATGGTATGATTGTTCTTGTCTATGTTGTCCTACGGACTAAAACCCTCCGGTTTGTATAGACACCGGAGACGGTTAGGGTTACACAAAGTCGGTTACAATGGTAGGAGATCTGCATATCCGTATCTGCAAGCTTGCCTTCCACGCCTAGGAAAGTCCCTTCCGGACACGGGACGAAGTCTTCAATCTTGTATCTTCATAGTCCAGGAGTCCGGCTGAAGGTATAGTCCGGCCATCCGGACACCCCCTAATCTAGGACTCCCTCAGTAGCCCCTGAACCAGGCTTCAATGACGACGAGTCCGGCGTGCAGATTGTCTTCGGCATTGCAAGGCGGGTTCCTCCTCCAAATACTTCATAGAAGATTTTGAACACAAAGATAGTGTCCGGCTCTGCAAAATAAGTTTCCACATATTGCCATAGAGAGAATAATATTTACACAAATCTAATCTGCTGACGTATTTCGTAGTGCGACACACCACGGCCAAGCCTTTATCCGAGTCGTTTCATTATCCCACCTCAGCGCGTCATGCGAGGCGGTTTCCTTGGCACCTCTTGTTAAAGCAGAGATCGTGTCCCCTTATTCCGAGATTCTCATCAATACGGGTGTGGGTAACCCAACCGCGCCATTGATCACGGCGCTTGGAGATAAGTGAGTTTTACCAGGCTGGTGGGGACATGTAGTCGCATCCACCCATATAAGGGGATAAGGATCCACCTTTTCACCTACGCCTTCTTCCTCCTTTGCCTATCCATTCTCGCGCACTCGACCTCTAGCGCCCAAGTCCGCACTCCCCACCTCAACCTTCTCCAGCCATGTCCGGAGCGGGAGGCAAGTGGATGGTCTCCTCCGTCACGGAGGGACACATCAAAAATCTGAAGAAGGCCGGATACTTGTCTAACGACATCGCGTACCGGCTTCCCGAAAAGGGGCAGCTCATCCCCACCCCTAGGCCCCATGAGAGGGTGGTGTTCCTCCCCCATTTCCTCCGCGGACTGGGCTTCCCTCTCCACCCATTTGTTCGAGGGCTCATGTCCTATTATGGCCTGGATTTCAACGATCTGGCCCCGAACTTTGTCCTTAACATCTCGGTGTTTATCGTCGTGTGCGAGGCTTTCCTCCGCATCCGCCCCCATTTCGGCCTATGGCTCAAGACTTTCAATGTCAAGCCGAAGGTGGTGCGCGGCAACCAGGCGGAGTGCGGAGGCGCCATGGTGGGCAAGTGGCCAACGTCTTATGGCTCGAGGGCTCCTTTGTGGAGACCCTGAAGGGGTGGCAATCGGGGTGGTTTTATATCGCCGAGCCGTGCGACCCCGAATGGGTCGCAGCCCCCGAGTTTCGATCCGGACCCCCTACGCGGCTCACCTACTAGAAGGAGACGGGCCTGTCGTGGGGTAAAAAAGGAGAGCTGACCAGACTCCAAACATGCATCCAAACCCTGGTGGACAAGAAGCTCAAACTTGTCAACGTAGTCCAGGTTATGCTCATCCGCCTGATCCTCCCGTGTCAACAACGGGCTTTCAACCTGTGGGAGTTCGACCCGGCGCGGCACCAAACTCTGAGCAGGCTCTTCGACACAACATACAAAGATGCCTGGAAGGTGCTTTTCAAGGGCGTCGAGGCTCCCGCATCCGCTACCGAGGATCGCGGATTCAGTACGCAGCGTCACGCTCATGCGGTAAGCTGTTTTTTCCTTTTTACAGGGTATCAGTTTTTCATAGTTTGACTCCATGTGGGATCTAAGCTCCCTTACCTTTGACAGGATTGGCAGGTGACGTCCGGACAGATCAACTGCCCGACTCCTTTGCCCGAAGGCCCAGCGGACGCTCGCTTGGCGAAGCTGCTGGTTCCGGCACCCTATGTGGTGCCGGAGAAGAAGGCTGTGAAAAAGGCCGCGGGGACTCGAAAGAGTGCCCTGCGCCAGGAGGTGTCGGATCCATCATCCGACGGTTCCGAGGCGCATACCTCCCGTGAAGATGAGGAGGAAGAAGAAGAGACCTCTCCTCCTCCAGCGGGAGGAGAGAAGAAAAGGAAGGCCGCCCTCTCTAGGGAGGCCGGAGGGTCCAAGAAGGGGAAAACCCTTCCTCCGGACTATTCCACCGACGCCGACGACGGCGGAGAGGAGTGGCCGCCTAGGGCCAAGCCCCTGGCAAAATCGTAAGTATCCGGATAGCAGAGTAATTCATAGTATTCATTTATCGCACAACTTTCCCTTATGTCGAATATGTTTATGCAGCCCACTCAAAGACCGGCTCGACGCATCGTCGAGCGGCTCACTAGACTCGTCGGATGTGAA
>NC_041392.1:567749239-567794793 GCF_002162155.2 Triticum dicoccoides | reverse complement strand
AAGCCGGGAGGAGGTGGTCCAGGAGGCGCTGCAAGGCGACCTCCCAGACTCCAGGAGTAAAGGGGATGAAACCCTCCAGGGATCCAAGTCCGGCTCTAGGCCGGACACCGCTCTGGAACCTTCAAAGGTTCCAGAGTCCGGCGGGGGACCTCCTTCCAAGAGGAGCAAGCCCACCGTGCCGGTGACCCCCATCCAACCGGAGGCGCCAAACAATCTGTTGGAGATGCTTCAAGGCGCCTCCATCGGCGAGGAGCACCGCACCATTATGAGTGTGGTGGTCCAGAAGGTTCAGTCCGCCAAGAGCGGAATGACTGAAGCTTGTACTAGCCTTTTAACAGGCTTTGAGGTAAGTAAAGAATGTGTAAATAATATTACCGCATAGACAGTAGCCCCTGATGCTCTGTTGGGTGTTCTGGAAGAAAAGCCGAATAGAGGATCAATTAAAATTCGCAGGAGTCTAACAAAAAGGAGTCAATATGCATATGCAGGCTTCTCTGCTTGCGTCCGCCGCACTGACTGCGGAAGTGGACACGCTAAAGCAGAACCTCGAGCGGTCCGAGCAAGAGCTCGGGCGTGCCAAGAAGCAGCTCGAGGAAAATGAAGGTAAGAAATACCTTATTTAAATATATATATATATAAAAAGGTGCAATTGCAAAGAATGACAGGATTATCGTGGCTATTGTAGGGGCCACGTCTAAGGTGGTGACCCTTAAGCAAGCGCTACTCGAGGCCGAGAAGAAGGCGGCCATGGAGCGCACCGAGCGGGAGAAGTATGAGGCCCAGGTTGGCAAGGTGCGGCAAGAGCTCCAGGTTCTCATGAAAAAACATGAGAGTTTGGAGCTTGACTCAAAGACGCGAGCGTCCGAGCTCGCGGCGGCTATTGAAAATGCCAAGTCTGCCAAGGCCGAACCCCAGAAGACCCTCCAGGAGTTGGATGAGTGAAGAAGATAGCGGCGGGTAAGGCATTCTTTATGCAAAGCAAACACATAAACGTGAGTTACTTGTTACTTACCCAAATCCGGAGCTCTCCAGGAGCGTTCGTAGATCTTTCCCGGAGTGTGTCCGGTGCCGCCGCATTTTATCGAGCTGAGGAGGGCAGCTCGATAGAGAAGGTGTTCTGGTCTCAGTATGCTGAGGACGGACACCCCGTGCCCCTGAGCGACCAGCTGAAGCAACTGGTTGAGCTCCACAAGGCAGCCGAACAGGCCATGAAGGGCCTCCTAGTTCGGCTGTGGCCTGGAGAGGCTCTGCCTGGGAGCTATTTCGGGCTGGTGCGGCGGCTGGTGGAGGCCTGTCCAAGGCTCGAAGTCATCAAGCGCTCCGTCTGCATTGAAGGTGCCCGTAGGGCCCTTGCCCGTGCTAAGGTGCACTGGGGCAAGCTGGATGCTGAGAAGCTTGTGAAGGACGGGCCACCGCTGGGGAAAGAGCATCGCAAGCCCGAGAATTACTATAAGGATGTTCTGAAGGGTGCCTGCCTTGTGGCGGATGAATGTTCCAAGGATGTATTTTTTGAGTAAAACTCGCTCGTTTTGTCCTGTGCGCTGAAAACTTGTTCATATGCGCTAAGAAATGCTGTTGGAATTTAAAATATTACCTTCTGTGCGGCTGTTTATCAATTCTGAGAGATGGCAAGTCGTCGGCTTCTGCCCCCGTGCCGCTAGTGCTGGGGTGTTCGGGGATAAACCTGAGCACTCTTTTTCCCATGTTTGGGTCCTTCGAGGGAGGCGCTCAGCCCAACGAACAAGCCAATCAGACTATAATGCGTGAAAACTCTCACTTAGCCATAGAATTCTATAATTTTAAATTTCGGCGAAGCCCCTCGTATTCGGAAGACCGAGTTTGGGGCGCTATCCACGCCTTGGCCGGACAGAGCCGGCTCCTTGCTCTAAGCGGCATAAGTCGTTAGGGACTCGAAAAAACCTCTTGAACAGCGACCAGCTCTCGCTTCATCATGACAGTCAGTTTTAGCTTTCTCCACTAAGGTGCTCGACCCAGCTCAACTGGGGCACAATCGCAGTGGTTCTCCTAGTGCTACCTTAGCCGATATAGTGGAACGTAAGGCACCAAAACATAGGAGCCGGGCAAACCGAACTATTAACCCAAGACATGATTCGGAGCCGATGCATATAATGCTATAAGTTCGGGGTGCCGCACTTGTTAAAGTGTTCGGACATCTCACACCATATTGAGGGGTATTAAAGCCCCTGGCGTATTTAGGCCGTACCAAAGTGTACGGGTGCAATATGTCGTTAAGGAACATATATATATATATATATATATATTTATATATATATATATATATATATATATAAAGTAATGCAAAAATAGACAAAAGCTATGCACTATTAAAGAGGGCTGCGATCAAAGCAGAACAATACAAATAATGCGATAAGCAAAAGGTTGGACTATGTAACATGTCCGTTCCAGGGGCAAGCTGCGGGATAGTATGCGAAACAGGTATACTGCTCGTGATAGAGACCACCTGGGAGTTCCATAATGCGGCGCGGCTTGTCTGCTTCCCTGGTTCTTGCATCGTTTGTGCGGCAATTGAACTGCCGAACAGGCCTTCCGAAGTGTGGAGTCCTGAAAGTAAGAGAAAATTAAAAAATCGGCAGCCCCTGGTGTGGTTTAAGCCGTGTTTCGGGTATGCCGTGATGGTGCCCCTTCCCCTGTACCCATGGTATTTCTAGAGCGTAGTTATGTATGCGAACTACTGGTGTCGCATTTTTGCGAGGGCTGGGGTTGGGGCCGCATTGCTAAGCCTGCTCGGATCGTGCCAGGCGGTCTTGTTGTAGGTTACTCCAGGCGCGCTTGACGGTGTCCGGTCGTTTAATGGTCGGACTGGAGAACTGCCTGGAGAGGCTGCTTTGTACTTCCGCTGCAAGGGCCGTCGTGTGCTCCTCCGTTCAGAGGGAGCATTCGGTGTTTCCACTGACCGTAATTACTCCTCAAGGGCCTGGCATCTTGAGTTTAAGGTATGCGTAGTGCGGTACCACATTGAACTTGGAGAATGCGGTTCGCACGAGCAGTGCGTGATAGCCGCTGCAGAATGGGACTATGTCGAAGATTAACTCCTCGCTTCGGAAATTATCCGGAGATCCGAAGACCACTTCAAGTGTGACTGAGCCTGTACAGTTGGCCTCTAAACCTGGTATTACGCCTTTAAAGGTCGTTTTGGTGGGCTTAATCCTCGAGGGATCTATGCCCATTTTCCGCACTGTATCCTGGTAAAGCAGGTTCAGGCTACTGCCGCCATCCATAAGGACTCTAGTGAGATGAAATCCGTCAACAATTGGGTCTAGAACCAATGCGGCGAATCCGCCATGACGGATGCTAGTGGGATGGTCCCTTCGATCAAAGGTGATCGGTCAAAACTGGCGGATCTCGGGTAGGGGGTCCCGAACTGTGCGTCTAGGCCGGATGGTAACAGGAGGCAAGGGACACGAAGTTTTACCCAGGTTCGGGCCCTCTCGATGGAGGTAAAACCCTACGTGCTTGATTAATATTGATGATATGGGTAGTACAAGAGTAGATCTACCACGAGATCGGAGAGGCTAAACCCTAGAAGCTAGCCTATGGTATGATTGTTGTTCTGTATGTTGTCCTACGGACTAAAACCCTCCGGTTTATATAGACACCGGAGAGGGTTAGGGTTACACAAAGTCGATTACAATGGTAGGAGATCTACATATCCGTATAGCCAAGCTTGCCTTCCATGCCAAGGAAAGTCCCTTCCGGACACGGGACGGAGTCTTCAATCTTGTATCTTCATAGTCCAGGAGTCCGGCTGAAGGTATAGTCCGGCCATCCGGACACCCCCTAATCCAGGACTCCCTCAATAGCCCCTGAACCAGGCTTCAATGACGACGAGTCCGGCGCGCAGATTGTCTTCAACATTGCAAGGCGGGTTCCTCCTCCAAGTACTTCATAGAAGATTTTGAACACAAAGATAGTGTCCGGCTCTGCAAAATAAGTTTCCACATATTGCCATAGAGAGAATAATATTTACACAAATCTAATCTGCTGACGTATTCCATAGTGCGACACACCACGACCAAGCCTTTATCCGAATCATTTTATTATCCCACCTCAGTGCGTCATGCGAGGCGGTTTCCTTGGCACGTCTTGTTAAAGCAGAGATCGTGGCATGCCAAGGAAAGTCCCTTCCGAACACGGGACGGAGTCTTTAATCCTGTATCTTCATAATCCAGGAGTCCGGCTGAAGGTATAGTCCGGCCATCCGGACACCCCCTAATCCAGGACTCCCTCAGGGACCCTTGAGGGCGGTCACCGAACCCGTACATATGGCAACCCTTGGGGGCGGGCACCGAATCCATACACTTTGGCAACCCTTGGGGGCGGTCACCAGAACCCGTCAAATTTCTCGAGGCGATCTCCACTACCTAATTGGAGACCCCGACGCTTGCCTGGAGCTTTACACCACAATGATTGAGCTCCGAACACCACAAAGGTTGGGGTCAACTCCCCAACGACACCATGAAGCTTCACCACAATGGAATATGGCTCCAAGGTGACCTCAACCATCTAGGGCGCCCAAGCACCCAAGAGGAACAAGCTCAAGGGTACCAAGCACCCAAGAGTAATAAGCTTCTCAACTTGTAACTTCCACGTATCACCATGGAGAACTCAAGCGGATGCACCAAATGCAATGGCAAGGGCACACGGAGTGCCCAAATCCTTCTCTCTCAAATCCCACCGAAGCAACTAATCCTTTGGAGGAAGATGAGAGGAAGAACAAGAAGGATAACACCAAGAACTCCAAGATCTAGATCCAAGGGGTTCCCCTCACATAGAGGAGAAAGTGATTGGTGGAAATGTGGATCTAGGTCTCCTCTCTATTTTCCCTAAAAAACTAGCAAGAATCCATGGAGGGATTCAGATTTAGCAAGCTCGAAGAAGGTCAACAATGGGGGAAGAACACGAGCTCAAAAGGATAAGGTTCATTGGGGAAGAGGACCCCTTTTATAGGAGGGAAAAAATCCAACCGTTATGTGCTTAGCACGCACACGAGCGGTACTACCGCTCGGGCGGAAGAAGCAGGGAAATGGAGCAACAAACATGAACCTTAGGGCGGTAGTACCGCATATAAGCGGTACTACCGCTCACCCCAGCGGTACTACCGCCAGAGGAGCAGAACACGGGACCAAAAGAGGTAGGGCAGAGCAGAGTACGGCGGTAGTAATGCAGTAGCGGTACTACCGCCCGACCTGAGCGGTACTACCGCTTATAGGTGGAACTACCGTGCCTTACTGCCATGCAACTACTGCTAAACCCAACACGAAAAGTGCATGACCCAAAATCGAGGCGGTAGTAGAGTGGTACTAGAGCGGTACTACCGCTTGATGCTATAAGCGGTACTACCGCTGCCGACCGCGGTACTACCGTAGGGAGAAAACCAGAACTGCCATAACTTCTTCTGAAGAGCTCCAAATTGAGCAAACTCAAGCTTGTTGGATACAAGACGACGAGTAGTATAAAAACAGTAGGGGAGGTATGCCTAACAAAAAGAGGAGTCAAACCTCCAACCGAGAAGAATCGGCAAAACCTCCAACATCGAAAACATCATAGAAGATGCATGTGAACTCCGTTTTCAATGAACTCGAGCTTGTCATCAAGATGACCATAAGCTCTAAGACTCACAAAGAGAACCAAACAAGAACCAAGAAATATGATGCAAGGATGCAATGGTTTGAGCTCTCAACGAACGATACGATCAAGCTACTCATCGAATGCCCCCCATGCTACTACGGCAACCGGTCCTATAACCCGGTCTCCCAACTACCACTATGAGACCGGTAAAATAGAAAACCTATCAAGGGCAAACCTTTGTGTTGCACAAAGTCCAATTGAGCTAGATGATGACGATCTTAACTTCCTCAAGTTGGAACACCTTTCTTGATTGTGTTGGCTCGATGAAAACTAGTGGATTGCTCCCCCATACTCCACTATGGGTGAGCCACTCTTCGGCACATCTTCATAAATCCATTGTTACCATAATGGACAGCAAGCTTCAAGCATTTGATCTCTTCGTGATGCTCCACTTGAACTTGCACATCGCAACCTAACCCCACAAAGAACTCTCACGAAAACCATGGGTTAGCAAACAAAGCATAGTGGACAATGCTTACCATACCATGGGATCACTTGATCCCTCATTACATCTTGTATGCTTTGTGTGTTGATCAACTTGATTCATTCTTGACTTAATCTTGATCAACCTTGAATCTTTCCAATTCTCTTCATTTGGATGATGTCTTGAAGGTAGACATGAATGATCACACAATCTTCTTCTTCAAGACATGCTTGCAATAAGCTCAACACTCACATGACCAATCTTTGGATAATTCCTTGAATAGCACCTTGGTCGACACCAACTCTCCTTGAAACCAACACATGTACTCCAAGAAAAGCCAATGGACAAAACCTTCAAATATAACTCAAGGCAACCATTAGTCCATAGAGATTGTCATAAATTACCAAAACCAAACATGGGGGCACCGCATGTTCTTTCAGCAAGTTACCTCCTCTTCCATTGTTTCAATGGGTTCCTCCTGTTTTCTCCTTTTTGGAGGCTTCACCTTAGCTTTGCGTTTGTTCTCACTTTCATCCTCAGAATGTTCCCTGCTGAAATACTCAAGTTGTGATTTCCTCACCGGATATGGCAATTCTGGTTCACGTTCATAATCTTATTCCATTGGGAGTACCGATGTTTCTACCTCCAAGGTCTCAACTATGACCTCTTCCTCGGGGTCCTCATCGGTATATATCTGAAGGAAATGTGCCCTAGAGGCAATAAAAAGTTGTTACTTATATTTCCTTATATCATGATAAATGTTTATTATTCATGCTAGAATTATATTAACCGGAAACTTAGTACATGTGTGAATACATAGACAAAATAGAGTGTCCCTAGTATGCCTCTACTTGACTAGCTCGTTAATCAAAGATGGTTAAGTTTCCTGACCATAGACATGTGTTTTCATTTGATGAATAGGATCACGTCATTAGAGAATGATGTGATGGACAAGACCCATCCATTAGCTTAGCAATACGATCATTTAGTTTTATTGCTATTGCTTTCTTCATGACTTATACATATTCCTCTAACTATGAGATTATGCAACTCCCGAATACCGGAGGAACACCTTGTGTGCTATTAAACGTCACAACGTAACTGGGTGATTATAAAGATGCTCTACAGGTGTCTCCGAAGGTGTTTCTTGGGTTCGCATAGATCAAGATTAGGATTTGTCACTCCGTCGATCGGAGAGGTATCTCTCGGCCCTCTCGGCAGTGCACATCACTATAAGCCTTGCAAGCAATGTGACTAATGAGTTAGTTGCGGGATAATGCATTACGGAACGAGTAAATAGACTTGCTGGTAATGAGATTGAACTAGGTATAAAGATACCGTGATACGTCCATTTTCCATCATGCTTTGATATTGATATTTATTTTATTATGGGCTGTTATTACACAATATGTCAAAATACTTATGCCTATTCTCTCTTATTTTACAAGGTTTACATGAAGAGGGAAAATGCTGGCTGCTGGAATTCTCGACTGGAAGAGGAGCAAATATTAGAGACCTATTTTACACATCTCCAAAAGTCCTGAAATTTCACAAGAGCATGTTTCAGAATACATAAAAAATATTGGGCAAAAAAAGTACCAGAGGGGGGCCACCCACCATCCAAGAGGGTGGGGCGCGCCCTACCCCCCTGGGCGCGCACCCTGCCTCGTGGCCCCCTTAGCAGCCCTCTGATGACCATCTTTGACTATATGGAGTCTTTCGTCCTGGAAAAAAATCATAAGCTAGCTCACGGAACAAAACTCCGCCGCCACGAGGCGGAACCTTGGCGGAACCAATCTAGGTCTCCGACGGAGTTGTTCTGCCGGGGAAACTTCCCTCCAGGAGGGGCAAATCATCACCATCGTCATCATCATCGACCCTCTCATCAGGAGGGGGTCAATCTCCATTAACATCTTCACCAGCACCATCTCATCTCAAACCCTAGTTCATCCCTTGTATCCAATCTTTGTGCCAAAACCTCAGATTGGTACCTGTGGGTTGCTAGTAGTGTTGATTACTCCTTGTAGTTGATGCTAGTTGGTTTATTCGGTGGGAGATCATATGTTCAGATCCTTTATGCACATTAATACCCCTCTGATTATGAACATGAATATGCTTTGTGAGTAGTTACTTTTGTTCCTGAGCACATGGGGGAAGTCTTGCTATAAGTAGTCATATGAATTTTGTATTCGTTCGATATTTTGATGAGATGTATGTTGTGTTTACTCTAGTGGTGTCATGTGAACGTCGACGACAGGACACTTCACCATTAGTTGGGCCTAGAGAAAGGCATTGGGAAGTAATAAGTAGATGATGGGTTGCTAGAGTGACAGAAGCTTAAACCCTAGTTTATGAGTTGCTTTGTAAGGGGCTGATTTGGATCCATATGTTTCATGCTATGGTTAGATTTACCTTAATACTTCTTTTGTAGTTGCGGATGCTTGCAAGGGGGGTTAATCATAAGTGGGATGCTTGTCCAAGGAAGGGCAGTACCCAAGCACCGGTCCACCCACATATCAAATTATCAAAGTATAGAACGTGAATCATATGAACGTGATGAAAACTAGCTTGACGATAATTCCCATGTACCCTCGGGAGCGCTTTCCTTTATATAAGAGTTTGTCCAGGCTTGTCATTTGCTACAAAAAGGATTGGGCCATCTTGTTCCACCTTATTTACTTTTATTACTTGCTACCTGTTACAAATTACCTTATCACAAAACTATCTGTTACCGATAATTTCAGTGCTTGCAGAGAATACCTTACTGAAAATTGCTTATCATTTCCTTCTGCTCCTCGTTGGGTCCGACACTCTTATCTATCAAAATGACTACGATAGACCCCCTATACTTGTGGGTCATCAAGACTCTTTTCTGGCGCTATTGCCGGGGAGTGAAGCGCCTTCGGTAGGTGGAATTTGGTAAGGAAAAATTTATATAGTGTGCTGAAATTTACTGTCAGTTGTTACTATAGAACATAATCCTTTGAGGGACTTGTTCGGGGTATCTTCACCCCGACCATTAGAGCAAAGAGTTGCTCCTCAACCTACTGAACCTACTGAAAAGGTTTACTTTGAAATTCCTTCGGGTATGATAGAGAAACTGCTAGCTAATTGTCGGTGTCAAAACCGGCGGATCTCGGGTAGGGGGTCCCGAACTGTGCATCTAGGCCGGATGGTAACAGGAGATAGGGGACACTTTGTTTTACCCAGGTTCAGGCCCTCTCGATGGAGGTAATACCCTACTCCTGCTTGATTAATATTGATGATATGGGTAGTACAAGAGTAGATCTACCACGAGATCAAGGAGGCTAAACCCTAGAAGCTAGCCTATGGTATGATTGTTGTGTATGGAGTTGATTGCCTACGGACTACAACCCTCCAGTTTATATAGACACGGGATAGGGTTAGGGTTACATAGAGTCGGTTACAATGGTAGGAGATCTTGAATATCCGCATCGCCAAGCTTGCCTTCCACGCCAAGGAAAGTCCCATCCGGACACGGGACGAAGTCTTCAATCTTGTATCTTCATAGTCCAGGAGTCCGGCTGAAGGTATAGTCTGGCTACCTGAACACCCCCTAATCCAGGACTCCCTCAGTAGCCCTCGAACCAGGCTTCAATGACGATGAGTCCGGCGCACAGATTTGTTCGGCATTGCAAGGCGGGTTCTTCTCCAAATCTTGTGTACCTGTAGGAATAATGTCCGATTTTTGTATTGCAGTCCTCCTCGGCTTCCATTCCCAATAATGGTCGTCTTCCACGTGTTCAAACAAATGCGAAAAGCCGGGGCGTTCTTACATCCACACCCCTAGCCGTATGAACGAGCCGCCTATTTAACGGGATGGGGATTTAGGTCCAAACCACATCTTCTCCTTTCCGCGAGTTATCATCAGAGCGCTTCCAGCAAAGGTCTATTCCAACATGACCAGCCGTCACAGCTCCTCCGCTCGCCCCTCCGGTCCCAAACCCGGGGACTGGGAGAGTTGCACCATCCCGCATAGCAAGTTAGCGTCACTTTAGGTTAAGGGATTCCTCCCTCAGGCATACATGGTCCCGGTCCGAGCCGGTCTCGCCACCTATAATGGCGGAAAACAAGCGGAGAGCACCCCCAATCCTTCTAAAGGAGAGCGGGTGTGCCTCGTCCCCTATCTAATAAGGGGATTGGGACTTCCAATTCACCCATTTCTCCGCGGGCTTCTGGAGTTCTACGGCCTCCAGCTGCACAATCTCACGCCCGCCTCCGTATTGCACATCGTGGGTTTCGTCGCCCTTTGCGAGCTATTTTTAGGCGTTGAGGCTCATTTTGTGATGTGGAAGAGGTTATTCTGCCTGGTGCCCAATTCCGAAAAGGGGTCTATATATCAAGTGGGCGGAGCCGAAGTATGGCACATCGCCGGGACCGGATACTTATCTGGAACCCCAAAGAAGGCGTCCGAGGACTGGCCTTCGGAATGGTTTTACATAGATGATGTCCCGCTACCGAACCCTATCCGGGTCGGTCTCCCTGAGTTCAACAGTGCTCCATTGAAGAAACGCTTGAGCTGGCGTCCGCGGAGCTCTCAGAGAGAAAGTGACAGAGACGTCCTTTACCTGATGGGCCGGATAAGACTGTTGGCTCATTCCGGACTAACCATGATTGGAGTCATGGGCGCATGCATTATGCGGGGGGTGCAGCCGCTTCAATATAGAGGCCACCCCATGTGGGATTTCAACGGGGAGGATGACGCCACACGTTACGGTCGTAAGGGACCGGACTCAGCCGCCGCCTTAGTAAAGATCTTATCCTCTTTGTATAAGGGAGAAAAGGAGGAATTCCTCCGCGTCAATCCGTAGGCCGGATTCAGTATGTATGATCCTCCAAGTTGGGTAAGTGAACGATTGCACTTGCCCATTTGTTTTATACTCCCATGGTTAGATAGGTAGTCTAACGACCTCAATGTAGGAACTGCGACAGGAGGTAAAGGACATAAGCAGCCGCCCTCCACAGCCCGAGGACCCAGAACAGTCCCTCGATCTGGACTCCAAAGAGGATCCGAACATATCGGTGGAGCTTATCGATGGGGTGTTCCATCAGTTAAGCAAGGACAATACCTTGGTAGCCATCACGGACGATTACCCAGAGTTAATTCCGGCCTCCCAGGTGACAGAAACCGGAGTCTCATTCCCTTGAGAGAGATTGCACTCTCGCGTATTCCAGTGTTTCTGACGACAGCCGTGTTTTGCAGGGGAGTTTTCCGAGGCAGGAGGCCGAACCTGCGGCGGCTAGCCAATGAGGGGCCGCAGGGCCCCGTGGGGCAAAAAGGAACAAAGTCCGGACTGAGATGCTGGTGCAAAGGTATAGCACACCCTCTGTTTCCCTGGTGTTATTCTGTCAGGGCGTATTAACGTTCGTGCTATCTTCAGAACGAAGAGACCTCGCCGGACTACATCCGGAGAGGTTGCCAATCGCGCTTCCACCAGCCAGGCTCCAACAGCTGGCCAGGAAGCGGAGGCGAGCACAAGGTGCGTACCGGATGCTCCTCCGACAGAGGTTGAGGACAGGCTGTCTGCCACAAATTTTGAAATGGAGAGTGCCATGAAACACAGGCGTCGCCGGACAGTTCTACGCGACGTTTGTTTCTCCCAAGAGGCTTTAGATGCCTTTAATTCGGGAGATGCGTACCTCCGTGCCGCTCAGAATGGTTTAGCCAGAGCCATGGAGCAGTATGTAAAAGACATACGGGTAAGAAAATTTTGGTCAAATATATATATACTAGTAGCCCCCGAGACTTGAAACAGTTAGAGCAACTGATTTAAGGATCTTTTAATTTGCAGGTTCTTACATAGAAGAATACTGTACTGTCCCAGGAGCTGGAAAAGTGCAAGGCTCAACTAGAAGCCGCACTAGCCGCAGCAGGGGAGTCCAAAGAGACCCCCTCAGGTAAGACACACTTAGAAAGATTAGTATTGTGCGGTGTGGGTGTAAATCTGACAAATCATATTGCAGATGGCGCCGGACTCGATCCGGACAAACAACAACTCTTACGCCAGCTAAAGGCCGGTGAGAGTATGTTGGCAAGGGTGAGGCGAGAGAAGAATGATCTTCAGGATGCCAACACCAAGCTGGACGTCGAACTTAAAGATGTTCGTGGCCAGCTGTCGGACTCCATGAAGGAGAATCAGCGGCTTCGACGCGGCATTTTTAGTAAGTGCTTGAACGAACTTTGAAAAAAGAGTTCGGTGAGGAAGTCGATTAACAGAGTAATGTCTGTAGGTATGCTCACAGGTCGTCCTACAGAGGAGATGCCCGGTTCTACGGGTGACCTTCTTCCCGAACTCATGCAACTGCACGAGCGAATTCGGCAGGCGATGCGAGGTGTTGCCCAAGCCTTATGGCCTGCCCACTCCATGCCCGAGAGCCTTGGAGAGCTTGCGGAGAAGCTGAAGGGAGCTCGGCGGCGCTTCCGATTGTGGAAGATATCGGCCTGCCGACAAGGCGCTAGGGAAGCCTGGGCCATGGTGAAGACCCGTTTTACGAAGTTTGACCCAAACCACATGGCCGAGGTCGGACCAGTGGGGCCTGACGGGAAGGAGATCCCTGTGAGCTTAGTATACGGCCAAGTAGAGTTGGCCGCGAAGTATTCCCAGCAGGACTGTAAATTAGACAGCCTGTTAGATGGTATAGAAGAGGAATACAATCAGTCAGAATGACTATGTAATTTTGAATTGACATGTGTAATGCCTTCTAGCCGGATTGTAGATCGTTTGTCGTTGCCGACCTTTTCGCTTCAACCTCGGGACCTGACGGTCCAGTGGAGACCAGGCGTAGGGGTCATTAGTGCTTTATCAGACAAGTGTCCAACAGGTTATGTTATATTACATGGTTAGTAGGAAACATCTTCCAGAGAGAATAGTTTCGTTAGGGGTTCCTTTCGCTGGGAGGCATGCCCTAAAGTGCATGTCCGGACTGCGTAAAAAGACGCAGAAAAAAGCATCTGGGGGCTCATATAAAAAAAGAAAAAAGATCATCTTTTATCTCACCGACCGAATATTCCCTTAAGAACGCTAGCTTTCGGCTTCACCCAGTCTGAGGTACACATCCGGCTGACCCGGCAGTAACAATCGCAGAGGTGCTCCCTTTACCACCTAGCCGAACAATCGGGAACGTAGGGGTAAGCACAGGAGCCAGGCAACCTAGCTTGGCCAAAACTTAAGTCATATTGATGCATATAATGGTGAAGAAAAAGGTACATGCGGAAGTTTGATGCACGTGTTGGGCGTGAAGCCTGTATAAATAAGCTTCTGTTAAAGAAGCCCCCAGGTTTAATGAGCGCGAGTGGCGCGTCACTAGATAAGCCTTTCAGGGCTATAAAAGGAAAGAGGGGAAGGAGAGAAATGTAAGACAGAAAAATGCAAAAAATGGACAGAGGAAGGAGACGAACCCAGAGTCCGGTGCTAGGCATAGAATCTTCGGAGACGGGTGGCGTTCCACGGGTTCGGCTCGAGTCGGTTATCCGACGCATCTCGCAGGCGGTACGCCCCGCCAGTCAGCACTTGGTCGATTATGAATGGACCTTCCCACTTGGGCTTGAGTTTGTCCTTTTTCTTATCCGCCAGGAGTAGAACTAGTTTGCCAACATTGTAGTTTTTGGCCCGTACTTCTCTGCTTTGATATCTTCGGGCCTGCTGTTGATAAAATGCGGAACGGGCTTTTGCCATGTTACGCTCCTCCTCTAGGGCGTCCAAGTTGTCCTGCCGATCGAGCTCGGCTTCTCTTTCTTCGTACATGCGCACTCTAGGTGAGTCATGAATTATGTCGCAGGGCAGAATTGCCTCTGCGCCGTACACCATAAAAAATGGTGTGTATCCGGTGGTGCGATTTGGCGTGGTCCGCAGCCCCCATAGCACGCAGTCGAGCTCCTCTACCTAGTGCGTGCTAGATTCCTTGAGGGACCGCACCAGTCTGGGTTTAATGCCGCTCATGATAAGACCATTTGCACGTCCGACCTGGCCGTTGGTTTGTGGGTGATAGACGGAAGCATAATCGACCTTGATGCCCATGTTTTTGCACCAGAGTTTTACCTCGTCGGCGGTAAAGTTTGTATCGTTATCGGTTATGATGCTGTGGGGGACGCCATAACGGTGTACAACCCCGGATATGAAGTCTATCACAGGTTCGGATTCGGCCGTTTTAACAGGCTTGGCTTCTATCCATTTGGTGAATTTATCCACCATGAGCAGTAAGTATTTTTTCCTATCGGTCCCACCTTTAAGGGGTCCGACCATGTCAAGCCCCCAGACCACAAAAGGCCAGGTGATGGGTATAGTTTGGAGTGCAGTGGGTGGCATATGGCTTTGGTTGGCAAAAAGTTGGCAACCAGTGCATCGTTGGACTAAGTCCTGAGCGTCTGCCCGGGCCGTCGGCCAATAAAAGCCTGTACGGAAAGCCTTACTAACAAGGGACCGAGCAGCAGCGTGGTGACCACCGAGTCCGGCATGAATTTCAGCCAGAAGGTTCCGCCCTTCCTCTTCGGAGATGCACCTTTGAAGGACTCCGGTAGTGCTTTTCTTATAAATCTCTCCCTCATGGACTCTATAGGCTTTAGATCACCGCACTATGCAGTGGGCCTCGTTTTGGTCCTCCTAGAGTTCCTGCCTAGTAAGGTAGGCTAGGAATGGTTCTGTCCACGAGGCGATGACCGCCATTATTACATGGGCTGAAGGTGTAATTTCATTGGCAGAGCCTCCAATTGTGTCAGATTGTTCGGCGTCGAGTGGTGCGGCTGGGTCCGGGCTGTTATTTGCGGGTTCCCCCTCCCATGGTACGGATGGTTTGAAGAATCTTTCCAAAAAGATGTTGGGGGGGACTGCATCGCGTTTTGCTTCGATGCGTGCCAGGACGTCTGCTGCTTGATTGTTTTCTCGGGCTATATGGTGAAACTCCAGCCCTTCGAACCGAGCTGACATTTTTAGGACGGCGTTGCGGTAAGCTGCCATTTTTGGGTCCTTGGCGTCGAAGTCTCCATTTATTTGGGATATCGCGAGGTTTGAATCCCCGCGTACCTCTAGGCGCTGGATACCCATGGATACTGCTATCCGGAGACCATGTAGGAGGGCCTCATATTCGGCTGCGTTGTTGGAATCCATGTACATGATCTAGAGCACATATTGGACTGTGTCTCCTGTGGGGGACGTCAGGACGACGCCAGCCCCCAGTCTGGCCAACATTTTGGAGCCGTCGAAATGCACAATCCAGTTTGAATATGTGCCGTACTCTTTAGGGAGCTCGGCCTCCGTCCATTCTGCAACGAAGTCGGCCAAAACTTGCGATTTAATAGCTCGCCGTGGCTTATAGGTTATATCGAACGGGAGAAGCTCGATGGCCCATTTTGCAATCCGGCCCGTTGCGTCGCGGTTGTTGATAATATCGTCGAGTGGTACTTCCAAGGCTACTGTTATGGAACACTCTTGAAAGTAGTGTCATAGCTTCCGGGATGCCATGAATACCGCGTATGCAATCTTTTGATAATGCAGGTACCATGATTTGCATGGAGTGAGGACAGTGGATACGTAGTAGACCGGCCTTTGAAGGGGGAATTTGTGTCCGTCCGTTTCCCGCTCGACAACGAGCACTGCGCTGACAACTTGATGTGTTGCTGCAATGTACAATAACATTGGTTCGCCGGTGTTCGGCGCGGCCAGGACTGGGTTTGTTGCCAATATGGCTTTTATTTCATCAAGTCCGGCCATGGCGGCCTCCGTCCACTCCAAGTGGTTGGTGCATCGAAGGAGGCGATAGAGGGGTAGTGCCTTTTCTCCCAAGCGGGAGATGAAGCGGCTTAAAGCCACCACACATCCAGTTAATTTTTGTATTTGTTTGAGGTCCTTTGGGATATCCAATTGTGACAAAGCTCGGATCTTGGCTGGATTAGCTTCAATTCCTCTACCGGATACAATGAAGCCCAAGAGCTTTCCGGCTGGAACGCCGAAGACGCATTTTTCCGAGATGAGCTTGATGTCGTATTTTCGGAGGTTATTGAAAGTAAGCCTCAAGTCATCTATTAGAGATTCGACGTGTCTTGATTTGACGACCACATCATCCACGTACGCCTCCACTGTTTTGCCGATCTGATTTGCCAGACATGTCTGGATCATGCGTTGATATGTTGCGCCGGCATTTTTCAGCCCAAAGGGCATTGTGTTGAAGCAGAATGGGCCGTATGGTGTGATGAATGCTGTTGCAGCTTGTTCTGATTCTGCCATCTTGATTTGATGGTAACCGGAGTATGCGTCGAGGAAACACAACGAGTCGTGTCCTGCGGTGGCATCGATAATTTGATCGATACGGGGGAGGGGGAAGGGATCCTTTGGGCAAGCCTTGTTAAGGTCTTTAAAATCGACACACAGGCGCCAGGATTTGTCGTTCTTTGGTACCATCACCAAGTTTGCTAGCCAGTCCGGATGTTTTATGTCTCTAATGAATCCAATCTCCAATAGCTTGGCTAGCTCCTCTCCCATAGCCTGTCTCTTGTGTTCGGAAAAACACTGAAGGGCTTGTTTGACAGGATTGAATCCTTTTAGGATATTTAAGCTGTGTTCGGCCAGCTTGCGTGGGATCCCTGGCATGTCTGAAGGGTGCCAGGCGAAAATGTCCCAGTTCTCTCGTAGGAACTCTCGCAGTGTGGCGTCTACATCATGGTTCAGTCGTGCCCCGATGGAAGCTGTTTTATTGGGGTCCGTTGGGTGGACCTAGAATTTGACTATTTCGTCAGCTGGCTTGAAGGATATGGATTTGGATCTCTTATTGAGTATCACATCATCCCTGTTAACCGTGGAGCGCAGCGCAGTCAGTTCCTCAGCCGCTAGGGCTTCGGGTAGTGCCTCAAGGGCTAATGCGGCCATCTTGTTTTCGGCGCGGAGTGCAACGTCCGGATCACTAGCTAGAGTGATAATTCCGTTCGGCCCGGGCATCTTAAGCTTCATGTACCCGTAATGGGGTATTGCTTGGATGATTGTGAATGCTTCCCGTCCCAGTAAAGCGTGATGTCCGCTCTTAAACGGGGCCACTTGAAACGTGACTTCTTCAGACCTGTAATTATCCGGCGTACCGAACACCACATCTAGTGTGATTTTTCCTGTGTAGCGCGCTTCCCGACTGGGGATTATTCCTCCGAAGGTTGTGCTGCTTTGCTCGACGCGGCTCCAGTCTATTTCCATTTTTTGAAGGGTTTCCTCATAAATGAGGTTCAGTTCGCTGCCTCCATCCATGAGCACCTTGGTGAGGCGAAAGCCGTCCACTATGGGACTGAGGACCAATGCGGCTGGTGCTCGGGCTGTTCGGAATTTAGGTTCATCACTTGCCTTGAAGGTAATAGTAGTGTCGCTCCATGGATTTATTGTTGCATCTTGATAGACTTCGGCGAGCCTGCGGAGTGTTCTTTTTCGAACATTGTTTGATGCGAAAGTCTCGAAGACTGTGAGAACGGTACTGGTGTCCTCGGGCTGGCTTTCTGCGGCCTCCAGGATTAAGAGGTCCTCACCAATTTTGGCCACCTGACGGAGTATCCAACATGCTCTGAGGCTGTGAGTTGGTGTGGCGTCCTCTGTACTGTGAATTCTACAGGGTCCATCAAGCCACCTTTCCAGTACGGTTCCATGCCCTGTAGAGGGTTTTGGCTTTTTGGTGTTTATCCCGGGTGTCCTATGATGATGCACCCTCTTAGTTCGGACGGGATTACTATTCAAGGCCGGATTATCCCAAAATTTTATTTTGGTTTTCCAGGCGCTTTCCATCACACAGTATTTTTGTACTATGGATGCCAAGTCAGCGAAGCGTGTAATATCACGACGACTTACAACGTTATGGATTCCCTCATTCGTGCAATTACTACAGAAAATTGAGATTGCGTCTTCCTCGCGGCAATCCTTTATCCTGTTCATAACCAGGAGGAATCTGGCCCAGTAATGATGTACTGTTTCCTCGGGCCTCTGCCTGATTTGGGAGAGATCGCTTATGTTCGGGTGGGTGGGTGTCGGTGAATCTGAGACCTCACCCAATCCAAGATTCGGAGGCTGAAGAGTTTCCGAACTCTGAAGTTCAGATTCTTGGATGTTGTCCAACGAATGTAGCCCATTGCCTGATCATAAGCTCACGTCTTGAGTTACATCCTCCCCTCCGCGGGTATCCGGCTTGGAGGGGTCGGGAATTCTGACGTAGCTAGTCCTTAAAATAGATGAATGGTCGCCGCACTGCGCCTCTACCACGGCAACATGGTGGGTGACTTGGGGAAAGTTAATTTCTCTTAGATCGGGTTTAAGCCCAACCTGGTCGTAATCCGTAGCGACCCCCAGGGCGGTGATGCGATCCAATAGCTCGTTTACGGAAGAGAGCTCCATTGGATCTAGCTGCTCGACGAGCTCCAAGCTGATGTGTAGGTTACATTTGATGACCCAAGAGGTCACCGTCGGCGTAACAGCCGAAAAGACGGTCATGAGGAAACCACCTAGCCGGAGGGTCTGGCCAACAGCCAAGGCTCCCTTAGCAACGACGTCGTCTTTAAATATGGGAAGAGGCATCCTTCCTGATTGTGACGGCACAGAGGAACTCTCAATGAAAGCACCAATGTCGGTGTCAAAACCGGCGGATCTCGGGTAGGGGGTCCCGAACTGTGCGTCTAGGCCGGATGGTAACAGGAGACAGGGGACACTTTGTTTTACCCAGGTTCGGGCCCTCTTGATGGAGGTAATACCCTACTCCTGCTTGATTAATATTGATGATATGGGTAGTACAAGAGTAGATCTACCACGAGATCAAGGAGGCTAAACCCTAGAAGCTAGCCTATGGTATGATTGTTGTGTATGGAGTTGATTGCCTACGGACTACAACCCTCCGGTTTATATAGACACCGGATAGGGTTAGGGTTACACAGAGTCGGTTACAATGGTAGGAGATCTTGAATATCCGCATCGCCAAGCTTGCCTTCCACGCCAAGGAAAGTCCCATCCGGACACGGGATGAAGTCTTCAATCTTGTATCTTCATAGTCCAGGAGTCCGGCTGAAGGTATAGTCCGGCTACCCGAACACCCCCTAATCCAGGACTCCCTCACTAATCCTTTCACAGGTGATGGAACATTACATCCCGATTTGCACCTAATCTATGTATATGAAGTTTGTAGATTATTTAAGCTTGCAGGTATGCCCAAGGATGTTATCAAGAAGAAGGTCTTCCCTTTATCTTTGAAGGGAAAGGCATTGACATGGCGTAGGCTATGTGATGATATGGGATCATGGAACTACAACCGATTGAAATTGGAATTTCATCAGAAGTTTTATCCTATGCATCTTGTTCGTCGTGATCATAATTATATATATAATTTTTGGCCTCGCGAAGGAGAAAGCATCACTCAAGCTTGGGGGAGGCTTAAGTCAATGTTATATTCATGCCCCAATCATGAGCTCTCAAGAGAAATAATTATTCAAAAAATTTATGCTCGGCTTTCTCTTGATAATCACTCCATGCTCGATACTTCTTGTACTGGCTCTTTTATGATGAAGACTATTGAATTCAAATGGGATCTATTGGAAAGAATTAAACACAACTCTGAAGATTGGGATCTCGATGAAGGTAAGGAGTCAGGTATAACACCTAAGTTTGATTGTGTTAAGTCTTTTATGGAGACCGATGTTTTCTGTGAATTTAGCATTAAATATGGACTTTACTTTGAGATAGTAGCTTCTTTCTGTGAATCCTTTGCTACTCATGTTGATCTCCCAAAGGAGAAGTGGTTTAAATATAATCCTCCCATTGAAGTAAAAGTAGTTGCACCTATTAAAGTTGAAGAAAAGACTATCACTTATAATGATCCTGTTGTTCCTACTACTTATATTGAGAAACCACCTTTCCCTGTTAGAATAAAGGATCATGCAAAAGCTTCAACTATAGTTCGTAAGAGTAATACTAGAACACCTACTCCCTCTGAGCAAATTAAAGTTGAACCTACTATTGATATGGTTAAAGATCTCTTGGCCGATAATATCAATGGGCATGTTATTTACTTCCGTGATGAAGCTGCTAGAATTACTAGACGCGATACTAAAAATAAACATAGACCTGTTGTAGGCATGCCTGTTATTTCTGTTAAAATAGGAGATCATTGATATCATGGCTTATGTGATATGGGTGCTAGTGCAAGCAATACCTCATTCCTTATACAAAGCAATTATGCATGATATTGCACCTGCTGAGATAGAGGAAATTGATGTTACAATTAAGCTTGCCAATAGAGACACTATTTCACCAGTCGGGATTATTAGAGATGTTGAAGTCTTGTGTGGTAAAGTTAAATATCCTTCTAATTTTCTTGTTCTTGGTTCCCCACAAGATAACTTTTGTCCCATTATATTTGGTAGACCCTTCTTGAATACTGTTAATGCTAGGATAGATTGCAAAAAGGATGTTGTTACTATTGGTTTGGGGGATATGTCTCATGAGTTTAATTTTGCTAAATTTCATAGACAACCCCATGATAAAGAATTGCCTAGTAAAGATGAAATAATTGGTCTTGCTTCTATTGTCGTGCCTCGTAATGATCCTTTAGAACAATATTTGCTCGACCATGAAAATGATATGTTTATGAATGAAAGAAGGGAAATAGATGAAGTATTCTTTAAATAGGGACCTATTTTGACACACAACTTGCTTGTTGAAATCCTAGGGATCCTCCTCCACCCAAGGGTGATCCCGTGTTTGAGCTTAAACCATTACCTGATACTCTTAAATATGCTTACATTGATGAGAAAAAGATATATCATGTTATTATAAGTGCTAACCTTTCAAAGCATGAAGAAAATAAATTATTGAAAACTCTGAAGAAGCACCATGCTGCTATTGGATATACTCTTGATGATCTTAAGGGCATTAGTCCCACTCTATGCCAACAGAAAATAAATTTGGAGAAAGAAGCGAAACCGGTTGTTGATCACCAAAGACGGTTAAATCTTAAGATGAAATAAGTGGTAAGAAAAGAAATACTAAAACTTCTGGGGGCAGGTATAATTTATCCCGTTGCTGATTGTCACTGGGTAAGTCCTGTCCATTGTGTCCCTAAGAAGGGAGGTATTATTGTTGTTCCTAATGATAAAGATGAATTGATCCCACAAAGAATTGTTACAGGTTATAGAATGGTAATTGATTTCCGCAAATTAAATAAAGCTACTAAAAAGGATCATTACCCTTTGCCTTTTATTGATCAAATGCTAGAAAGATTATCCAAAGATACACATTTTTGCTTTCTAGATGGTTATTCTGGTTTCTCTCAAATACCCGTGTCAAAAGAGGATCAAGAAAAGACAACTTCTACTTGCCCTTTCGGTACCTTCGCTTATAGACGTATGCCTTTTGGTTTATGCAATGCACCTGCTACCTTTCAAAGATGGATGACTGCTATATTCTCTGACTTTTGTGAAAATATTGTTGAGGTTTTCATGGATGATTTCTTCGTATATGGAACTTCTTTTGATGATTGCTTAAGAAAACTTGACCGAGTTTTGTAGAGATGTGAAGAAACTAATCTTGTCTTGAATTGGGAGAAGTGCCACCTTATGGTTAATGAAGGTATTTAAGTTGATAAAGCTAAAGTTGATGCTATTGAAAAGATGTCGTGTCCTAAGGACATTAAAGGTATAAGAAGTTTCCTTGGCCATGCCAGTTTTTATAGGAGGTTCATTAAGGACTTCTCTAAAATTTCTAGGCCTCTGACTAATCTCTTACAAAAATATGTTCCATTTATCTTTGATGATTGTGTAGAAGCATTTGAAATACTCAAGAAAGCCTTGATTTCTGCACCTATTGTTCAACCACCTGATTGGAGTTTACCCTTTGAAATTATGTGTGATGCTAGTGATTATGCTGTAGGGGTTGTTCAGGGACAAAGAGTTGATAAGAAATTAAATGTTATCAAATATGCTAGTAAGACTCTAGATAGTGCCCAGAGAAATTATGCTACTACTGAAAAAGAATTTTTAGCATTTGTATTTGCTTGTGATAAGTTCAAACCTTATATTGTTGATTCTAAAGTAACCGTTCACACTGATCATGTTTCTATTAAATATCTTATGGAAAAGAAAGATTCTAAACCTAGACTTATTAGATAGGTTCTCTTGCTAAAAGAATTTGATTTGCATATTATTGATAGAAAGGGAGCTGAGAACCCCATTGTAGACAACTTATCTAGGTTAGAGAATGTTCTTGATGACACACTACCTATTGATGATAGCTTTCCTGATGAACAATTAGCTGTCATAAATGCTTCTCGTACTGCTCCGTGGTATGCTGATTATGCTAATTATATTGTTGCTAAATTTATACCACCTAGTTTCACATACCAACAAAAGAAAAAGTTTTTCTATGATTTAAGGCATTACTTCTGGGATGACCCACACCTTTATAAAGGAGTAGATGGTGTTATTAGATGTTGTGTACCTGAGCATGAATAGGAATAGATCCTACGCAAGTGTCACCCCAAGGCTTATGGAGGACACCAAGCTGGAGACAGAAATGCACATAAGGTATTGCAATCCGGTTTTTATTAGCCTACTCTCTTCAAAGATGCCCGTAAGTTTGTCTTTTCTTGTGAAGAATGTAAAAGAATAGGTAATATTAGTATACATCAAGAAATTCCTATGAATTATTCACTTGTTATTGAACCATTTGATGTTTGGGGCTTTGATTATATGGGACCATATCCTTCCTCTAATGGGTACACACATATTTTAGTTGCTATTGATTATGTTACTAAGTGGGTAGAAGCTATTTCAACTAGTAGTGCTGATCATAACACCTCTATTAAGATGCTTAAAGAAGTTATTTTTCCGAGGTTTGGAGTCCCTATATACTTAATGACTGATGGTGGTTCACATTTTATTCATGGTGCTTTTCGTAAAATTCTTGCTAAGTATGATGTTAATCATAGAATTGCATCTCCATATCATCCACAGTCTAGTGGTCAAGTAGAACTAATTAATAGAGAGCTTAAGTTATTGGGCCATTAACAGACTGGTAACAGATCTAGAAAGAATTGGTCCAAGAAACTTGATGATGCATTATGGGCCTATAGAACTGCATATAAAAATCCTATGGGTATGTCTCCGTATAAAATGGTTTATGGAAAAGCATGTCACTTACCGCTCGAACTAGAACATCAGGCATATTGGGCCATTAAAGAGCTCAATTATGATTTCAAAGTTTCCATTGAGAAGAGGCCTTTTGACATTAGCTCACTTGATGAATGGAGAACCCAGGCCTATAAGAATGCTAAACTATTTAAGGAAAAAGTTAAAAGATGGCATGACAAAAGGATACAAAAACGTGAGTTTAATGTAGGTGATTATGTATTGCTATACAACTCTCGTCTAAGATTTTTTGCAGGAAAACTCCTCTCTAAATGGGAAGGTCCTTACATCATCGACGAGGTCTATCGTTCCAGTGCCATAAAAATCAACAACTTCGAATGCACAAATCCGAGAGTGGTGAATGTTCAAACAATCAAACATTATATCTCAGGCAATCCTATAAATGTTGAAACTAATGTTATCGAAACCGTAACCCCGGAGGAATACATAAAGGAGACTTTCTAGAATGTTTCAGACTCCGGAAAGGAATAGGTATGAGGTACGGTAAGTAAACCGACTCCAAAACGGTTCTAATAGCAAATTTTCTCCGGGAAGGACACGAGGTGTCCACAAGGGTGGAGGGCGAGCCCCCTGCCTCGTGGGCACCTCGTGTTCTCTCTGGACTCTATTTTCTTGCATGATACTTCTTTTGGTCAGTTAAAATTCATTATATAATATCCCGAATGTTTTGACCACCGTATCACGCAAATATCTCCTGTTTTTGTTTCAAGTTGTTTTCTGCCAGGGTTGTCAAGGCCAGGCATCATGGCGTCTCCCTCCTCCAACCATGAGGGCAATGATGCTTGGCTAATGAAGATAGAGCTGAAGATAGAAGAACCCGGGGAGATCAACAAGGATGATGGGATCAAGAAGGCTATGGGAGATCAAGTTCCGGCAGTAGAAGACGAAGACATCCTTCAACCTCATCACAATCTCCTTACCCAAACTGAGATTGAAGCTTTCAAGATGATTGAGTTAGCTCACATTCAAAACAAGTATCTCACAAGTGAAAATATTTTGTTGAAGGAGCATATCATCGCTCTCAAGGGCATCATCCGCAAATTGGAGGATCTCCTACGCTCGATGTGCAACTATCCATCATCGCCATCATCTTCTTCACCAACAAAGAAGAACTGAGCATCTGGTATGGGCACTCCCCTTGGCATATGCCAAGCTTGGGGAGTGCCCCGGTATCGTATCACCATCACACTTTTATATTTACCGTTTTTCTTAGTTCGATCCTTTTGGTAATATCTTGATCTAGTAGAATAAAGTTTTAGTATGATCTAGTTTTGAGTTTTCCTTTATGATCCTTCTATGTAATCGAGTCCATGAGCTATATATAATAAAGATTAGTGTTGAGTCAAGGGCTTTGCCATATTGCTATGATCTTGAGGGTACAGAAATAAAATAGAAGAGAAAGAATAAAAAGAAATGAAGAGATCATATGGATCTTATGGAGAGTAATGACTTCACATATAAAAAGTATGACGAATAAAAGTTGTTGACAGTTGACAAACATAGTTTTGGTCATCATTGCAATTAATAGGAAGTAATAAAGAAAGAGAGGTCTTCACATATAAATATACTATCTTGGACATATTTTATGATTGTGAGCACTCATTAAAATATGACATGCTAAAGAGTTGATGTTGGACAAGGAAGACAACTAATGGCTTATGTTTTCTTACATCCGAAATAAATTATATTGTCATGGATCATTCAACATGTTGATCTTGACTTTCCCTCTCATGCTAGCCAAATTCTTTGCACCTAGTAGAGATACTGCTTGTGCTTCCAAATATCCTTAAACCCAGTTTTGCCATAAGAGTCCACCATATCTACCTATGGATTGAGTAAGATCCTTCAAGTAAGTTGTCATCATTGCAAGCAATAAAAAATTCTCTCTAAATATGTATGACTTATTAGTGTGGAGAAAATAAGCTTTGTACGATCTTGTGATGTGGAAGAAATAAAAGCGACAGACTGCATAATAAAGGTCCATATCACAAGTGGCAATATAAAGAGTGACATTCTTTCGCATTAGGATTTTGTGCATTCCACCATAAAGCACAAGACAACCTCTGCTTCCCTCTGCGAAGGGCCTATCTTTTATTCTTGTCTATTACTTCATACAAGAGTCATGGTGATCTTCACCTTCCCTTTTTTACATTTTATCCTTTGGCAAGCACAATGTGTTGGAAAGATCCAGATATATAGTTAATTGGATGTGAGTTTTCATGAATTATTATTGTTGACATTACCCTTGAGGTAAAAGGTTGGGAGGCAAAACTATAAGCCCCTATCTTTCTCTGTGTCCTATTAAAACTTCATACCCATAAATATTGCGTGAGTGTTAGCAATTGTGAAAGACTAAATGATAGTTGAGTATGTGGACTTGCTGAAAAGCTCTTATATTGACTCTTTCTGACGTTATGGTAAATTGCAATTGCTTCAATGACTGAGATTATAGTTTGCTAGTTTTCAATGAAGTTTTTGACTCATACTTGAAATTGTGATTGAATTGTTACTTTAGCATAAGAAATCATATGACAATTAATATATATATATATATATATATATATATATATATATATATATGTTGCGGTCCTAAGAATGATCATGATGCCCTCATGTCCATATTTTATTTTATCGACACCTCTATCTCTAAACATGTGGACATATTTTTCAATCTCGGCTTGCGCTTAAGGACAAGCAAGGTCTAAGCTTGGGGGAGTTGATACGTCTGTTTTGCATCATGCTTTTATATCAATATTTATTGCATTATGGGCTGTTATTACACAATATGTCACAATACTTATGCCTATTCTCTCTTATTTTACAAGGTTTACATGAAGAAGGAGAATGCCAACAGCTGGACTTCTGGGCTGGAAGAGGAGAAAATATTAGAGTTCTATTCTGCACATCTCCAAAAGTCCTGAAATTTCACGCGAGCACGTTTCAGAATATATAAAAAAATTGGGTGAAAGAAGTACCAGAGGGGGGCCACCCACCATCCACGAGGGTGGGGGGGCGCGCCCTACCCCCCTAGGCACGCCCCACTGCCTCGTGGGCCCCCTGGCAGCCCTCTGATGCCCATATTTGGCTATATGGAGTCTTTCGTCCTGGAAAAAAATCATAAGCTAGCTCACGGGACAAAACTCCACCGCCACGAGGCGGAACCTTGGCAGAACCAATATAGGGCTCCGGCGGAGCTGTTCTGCCGGGGAAACTCCCCTCTGGGAGGGGGAAATCATCACCATCGTCATCATCATTGATCCTCTCATCGGGAGGGGGTCAATCTCCATCAACATCTTCACCAGCACCATCTCCTCTCAAACCCTAGTTCATCTCTTGTATCCAATCTTTGTCCCAGAACCTCATATTGGTACATGTGGGTTGCTAGTAGTATTGATTACTCTTTGTAGTTGATGCTAGTTGGTTTATTCGGTGGAAGATCATATGTTCAGATCCTTTATGCATATTAATACCCCTCTGATTATGAACATGAATATGCTTTGTGAGTAGTTGCATTTGTTCCTGAGGACATGGGAGAAGTCTTGCTATAAGTAGTCATGTGAATTTGGTATTCGTTTGATATTTTGATGAGATGTATGTTGTATTTCCTCCAGTGGTCTCATGTGAACGTCGACTGCATGACACTTCACCATTATTTAGGCCTAGAGGAAGGCATTAGGAAGTAATAAGTAGATGCTAGGTTGCTAGAGTGACAGAAACTTAATGAGTTGCTTCGTAAGGGGCTGATTTGGATCCATATGTTTCATGCTATGTTTAGGTTTACCTTAATACTTCTTTTGTAGTTGGGGATGCTTACAAGGGGGGTTAATGATAAATGGGATGCTTGTCCAAGGAAGGGCAGTACCCAAGCACCGGTCCACCCACATATCAAATTATCAAAGTACCGAATGTGAATCATGTGAACGTGATGAAAACTAGCTTGATGATAATTCCCATGTGCCCCCAGGAGCGCTTTCCTTTATATAAGTGTCGGGACCCCGATTCCAAGTCACATCGATCTAGCCGGTAACACCTCATATCACTTTGCGGCCTCACGCACGGTATTCCCACGGGTGTCGCCTTACCTTGGCCCGGGACCGTTTGCGCCTTTTGGCTCACGTATATGATTGTGTTGCTAGCATCCATATGACAGAGAACCTGGGCCGACATGGCTAGTCGTGAACCCAAAGCGGCACTAACCTATGGGGACAGGCATACATGATTCACATCGAGCATGTCGGTCAGCAGCATGTGAATCCGGGTTGTAGCACTGGGCTAACAGGACTCCGGGGAACCCGTGCTGTAGCAGGCTAGGCAAGACTCTAGATGTCACCACGGGACATTTCCCCGAAGGGATAGACACAGGAACAAAGTGAAACACATGCCGGCCAGTCAAGTGTCCTGAGCAGTAGTGCTGGGCTAGCAAGACTCTGGTGAACCGGGCTGTAGCGGACTACTATGGCTCAAGGAAGCACTAGACTACATTTCCCCATAAGAGAGGCTGCCAAGGATAAACAACTAGATTGTCAGATCCCACACATAGCAATACACGTCACACGTACGCATAACATGCAAGTATGTGCTGTACAACATGGCATCACAACATATCGCAACTCATATAGATAAAGGCCCAGAAGAGCCACATAGCATTAAATACAAACAGGGGTCTCATGACCCATCATTCAGAGCATACAAGCAACAAGCGGAAGCATTACATGTCTGAGTACAGACAACTACAAAATAAAAAGGCTGAGAAGCCTGACTATCTACAAGACCCTCCCAAGGGTACAAGATCGTAGCTGAGGTAACAAGCTACTCGTCGAAGTCCAAGCGGTACTACTAGTGAGACAGATGTCTCACCCGCAAAACATAAATAAAGCAAACATGAGTACAAAGGTACTCAGCAAGACTTACATCAGATCCTATCATGCATGCATTTGTATCAAGAAGGTAATGTGGGGTTTAGTTGCAGCTAGCCATCTTTGACTCAGTGTCTATCCCATTCTACGACAACGAGAAACTTCTTTGAGATGAGGCAGCGCACACGAGTCCACTAATCACCACATCAATACACTACTATGGATTCATCCCCATCTCCTTATGAGAAGGCCATCCATAGTACTCACACTTGTCTTGAGCATTTTAGATTATCCACTTTAAGTTGTCTATGTACCACGTAAGCATCCAAGAAGTCCATAACCAAGGACACGACTATTCGAATAGATCATGATAACCCTGCAGGGGTGTACTTCTTCACACACGCTCTCACCACTTATCACCATGTACACATCATGTATCTCAGCAACCTTCAAGCGGAAGCCTGGCGAGGGTGTCGGCCACGACCTGACTAACCACACAAGACTCTAGTCTAGGTTTATCGCCTATTCGGGTTCCATCCGCAAGCAGATCCGGCCGGGGTTTCGCTAACGGCCCCAAACGATGTGTACAGGGTTCCCGAGCCCACCATCCGGTTGCCACTCGGTACACCGGGCCACGTGTGCCTAGTCTATCCTAAGTCCACCCTGCCGGGTGCCACTCGGTAGAAAAATAGCACTACCTAAAAACACCAGAAACTATTTGCAACTCCTGGACAGAGATTAAGACGGTTAATAAGTCGAGAGAGCTTGGAGCGCCCGGAGCCCAATGTGTGGTAGTAGCTAATCATTGGACAACTTACACAGAACTCAGTTCTTAAGGACGGTCCCAATGAGACAACCCACCATGTACTCCTACATGGCCTCTCACCGCTACCTTTACCAAATCGTGTTCACACGCTTAACTCTCAGCACCGGAACATATCGTAACACTCCAATTCATTCTCGATGAATAAGACCTGACATACTCTAAGCAATAGCAGGCAAAAGCATGGTAGGAACACAACATGGCTCAATCAACTCCTACACATGCTAGTGGGTTTTAACTATTTACTGTGGCAATGACAGGTCATGCAGAGGAATGGGTTCAACTACCGCAGCATAAAGTAGCAGTTGAATCGTTGTTGTCCTAATGCAATAAATGAGAGCAGGAGCGAGAGAGTAGGATTGTATCAGAATGAACAAGGGTGGTTGCTTGCCTGGTCGATCAACAGGGGGGCACTACTCC
This sequence comes from Triticum dicoccoides, assembly GCF_002162155.2. Classification (NCBI taxonomy): domain Eukaryota; kingdom Viridiplantae; phylum Streptophyta; class Magnoliopsida; order Poales; family Poaceae; genus Triticum; species Triticum dicoccoides. Next base: position 567,765,430 of record NC_041392.1, on the reverse strand, counting down.
TCTGACAGGTACTCTGGATCAGCCTCCGGAGCAGGACCTATCAAGAAGGAACGGTGTCGATAATCATACACAAGCATATGCAACAATATGATGCATGATCATGGCATGAATATGTGATGCTGATTGAGCTAATGCAACTAGCTTTTATTTGGATGAAATCCATTTGCACCAAAGATTCAAATGCATCTCCAAAATAAGCTCTTTATATAAGCCATTTTAGTGTTTCACTTATACAGTAGGTATAAGTTGGTTTGACATGCATGAAACTGGTATAGATGGATAGATTGAATTTTTCTGATAATTTTTCATATATAAATTATTTCAATCTGAGCTACTGTTGAATTTATATGAATTTTTGAAGTTTATAGCTTTTTCTAGAATTTCCTAATTTAATTAAAACCAGAAAAGAAATAATTGCGTGAGCAAGTCAACAGCGCCGACTGGTCAAACCTGACATGTGGGGTCCACACGTCAGTGACACGGGTTAAACAGGGGGGTTATTTCTAATCTAATTAACAGATTAGGGCGTCGGGGCCCACTGTCAGTGTCACAGAGGGGGGTTAATTAGCGGGGTTGACCCGGTTTTGATCGGTGACTAGTCGCCGGCGAGGGCGAACGCGGCGTAGGGGCTCGGGATCGCCGTCCCGGCGACCAACTGGGCGGCAGAGGCCACGGGCGAGGAGCCAGGGCTCATCCGCGTCGTTTGGAGAAAGCGGGAGAGGCGGGGGTGGCCGGAGCTCGTCGGAAACAAGCTCGAGGCGGCGGCCGGAGGTCGGCCGGGTGCGCGCGGGTGCTGCAGGGCATGGCAGGAGCTACGGGCGGCGGTGTTGGCCTTCTGGGAGGCTGCTGAGCACGGTGGCAGGTGCAGGCACGGGCTGCGGTGGCTCTGGCCACGACGGCGAGGAGCTGCGGCGGTGATGGCTTCGGCCATAGTGGTAACGACGGCTACGACGCGGGAACGGGGGAGAGAAGAGAGGGGAAACGGGAGATGCTCACGGCGATCACGCGGAGCAACACAGCGGGCTCGGGGGAGACCTGGTGACGGCGAATCGACGGCGGCGGACGGCGGAGCCCGAGGAGAAAGACGATGGCGATGGCGGCGATGCAAGCCGTCCGAAGGTGCGTGGCTCGACGGAGAGGAAGACGGAGACGTGGCGGAGCGTCTGGGCACGAAGCAAGGGCGAGGCCGTGACGGTGGGCGCGGCAACGGCGAGCAGTGGCGAGGGCGGCGCTCGGGCGTTCGCAGGAGAGAGCGAGAGAAGCGGGGAGGAGGACTAGAGAGAGCGAGAGAGGCCTGGGGGGGGTTGCGTGGCGTCGTTCTCGGCGGCCATGGCGTCGAGGAAGAGGCCAGGCAGGCAGCTCGCGTGGCATGCGGAGCATGCGCGCGCGTCGGGCACGCGCCCGTCCTCCTGGCAGGAGGAAGACGACAAGGGAGGGGGGCAGGTGGGCTGGGCTGGCCAACTGGGCCGGCCAGGCCGCACAGTGCTGGGCCAGCACGGGAGCTGGCCGCAGGTAAGTTTCTTTTCTATTTTTGTTTGTTTTCTATTTTCTGACATTTGTTTTGATTTAATGCTGGGCCAGCACGGGAGCTGGCCGCAGGTAAGTTTCTTTTCTATTTTTGTTTTGTTTTCTATTTTCTGACATTTGTTTTGATTTAATAAAAATACTAAATCATTTATTTCCTTGTGCCAATTTTTGCAGGAGCTAGTGGTATTATACCAGAGCTCCTCATCAACTAGCACAATTTTTGGACAATATTGTATATATATAACAATATATAACCAAAGTAAATCATTACTGCATTACAAATGCCCAAAATAAATACTTATGGGCTCCTAAAAATATTGGTTTGATTTTTATCTCTGTCCAATATTTTCAGAGAGCAACATGAACATTTTCTTGGACCTTCTTGGAGCAATTTTTATCTGGGTCATTTCCAGAAATAATTTCTGAGGGTTTCACAAATCCCCATTTCATATTTAAATGGAATTCAAACATGATGCACAATGACTAGCTAGTCTAGGCCATACCAGAACTAGGGACGTGACAATAAGAGTTTTTCCAGGCTTGTCCTTTGCTACAAAAAGGATTGGGCCATCTTGCTGCACCTTATTTACTTTTATTACTTGCTACCCGTTACAAATTGCCTTATCACAAAACTATCTGTTACCGATAATTTCAGTGCTTGCAGAGAATACCTTACTGAAAATTGCTTATCATTTCCTTCTACTCCTTGTTGGGTTCGACACTCTTACTTATCGAAAGGACTACGATAGATCCCCTATACTTGTGGGTGATCATACTGATGATCGAATCTCAGGCAAGTAACATACCGATGACAAAGGGAATGACATATGTTGTTATGTCGTTTAACCGATAAAGATCTTCGAAGAATATGTAGGAACCAATATGAGCATCCAGGTTCCACTATTGGTTATTGACCGGAGATGTGTCTCGGTCATGTCTACATGGTTCTCGAACCTGTAGGGTCCGCTGCTACCTCTTGAGCACTGCGTTGGATTTCCTCGAAGAGGAAAGGATGATGCAGCAAAGTAGCATAAGTATTTCCCTCAGTTTTTGAGAACCAAGGTATCAATCCAGTAGGAGGCTACGGTTGAGTCCCTCGCACCTGCACAAAGCAAATAGCTCCTCGCAACCAACGCGATAAGGGATTGTCAATCCCTTCGCGGTCACTTACGAGAGCGAGATCTGATAGATATGATAAGATAATATTTTTGGTATTTTTATGATAAAGATGCAAAGTAAAATAAAAGCAAAGTAAATAACTAAGTATTGGAAGATTAATATGATGAAGATAGACCCGGGGGGCATAGGTTTCACTAGTGGCTTCTCTCAAGAGCATAGGTATTTTACAGTGCGTGAACGAATTACTGTTGAGCTATTGACAGAATTGAGCATAGTTATGAGAATATCTAGGTATGATCATGTATATAGGCATCACGTCCAAGACAAGTAGACCGACTCCTGCCTGCATCTACTACTATTACTCCACTCATCGACCGCTATCCAGCATGCATCTAGAGTATTAAGTTCATGAAAACAGAGTAATGCCTTAAGCAAGATGACATGATGTAGAGGGATAAACTCATGCAATATGATGAAAACCCCATCTTGTTATCCTCGATGACAACAATACAATACGTGCCTTGCTTCCCCTACAGTCACTAGGAAAGGACACCGCAAGATTGAACCCAAAGCTAAGCACTTCTCCCATTGCAGGAAGATCAATCTAGTAGGCCAAACCAAACTGATAATTCGAAGAGACTTGCAAAGATAACCAATCATACATAAAAGAATTTAGAGAAGATTCAAATATTGTTCATAGATAGACCTGATCATAAACCCACAATTCATCGATCTCAACAAACACACCACAAAAAGAAGATTACATCGAATAGATCTCCACAAGAGAGGGGGAGAACATTGTATTGAGATCCAAAAAGAGAGAAGAAGCCATCTAGCTAATAACTATGGACCCGTAGGTCTGGGGTGAACTACTCACACTTCATCGGAGGGGCTATGGTGTTGATGTAGAAGCCCCCCGTGATAGATGCCCCCTCCGGCGGAGCTCCGGAACAGGCCCCAAGATGGGATCTCGTGGATACAGAAAGTTACGGCGGTGGAATTAGGGTTTTGGCTCCGTCTTTGATCGTATGGGGGTATGTAGGTATATATAGGAGGAAGGAGTACGTCGGTGGAGCAACAGGGGGCCCACGAGGGTGGAGGGCGCGCCTGGGTGGTAGGCGCGCCCCCTACCTCGTGGCCTCCTCCTTTGTTTCTTGATGTAGGGTCCAAGTCTCCTGGATCATGGTCGGTGAGAAAATCACGTTCCCGAAGGTTTCAATCCGTTTGGACTCATTTGATATTCCTTTTCTTCGAAATCCTAAAATAGGCAAAAAAACAGCAATTCTGGGCTGGGCCTCCGGTTAATAGGTTAGTCTCAAAAATAATATAAAAGTGGATAATAAAGCCCAATAATGTCCAAAACAGTAGATAATATAGCATGGAGCAATCAAAAATTATAGATACGTTGGAGACGTATCAAGCATCCCCAAGCTTAATTCCTTCTCGTCCTCGATTAGGTAAATGATAAAAACAGAATTTTTGATGCGGAGTGCTACTTGGCATAATTTTAATGTAATTCTTCTTAATTGTGGTATGAATATTCCGATCCTAGAGATTCAAGATAAAAGTTCATATTGACATAAAAATAATAATACTTCAAGCATACTAACTAAGCAATTATGTCTTCTCAAAATAACATGTCCAAAGAAAGTACATCCCTACAAAATCATATAGTTTAGTCATGCTCCATTTTCGTCAAACAAGAATGCTCTCATACGAAAACGCACACACGCATCGACAATCTTGACGAAACCGCTCCCGCACTCCGCTTCGCTCCCGCTACCGGCCACTCCGGCCCGCGGCGGCCACCAGCCCCGTCGCTGCCCGCTCAGGCACCGGCGCCACCTCGTCAGTCCATGGGTCGCTCCCGCGCCCGTTCCCATTCCTCCTCGCGCTCCTCTTTGGCGGGCAGCGCGGGATGGGGCACGCCCGCCTCCGTGCCTGACCCTGCTCGGTCTGGCGGTCCATCCGCTGCGCCGGTCGCTGCCACGTCCCTGCGCCGGTTAGCGCCAGATCCGGCTGCTGCGCCGCGTATTCTGCTCCGGGGCGAGGGATCCAGCGCGGCCGCCCCATCCTGCCTAGCAGATTTGGCCGTGCCACCCCAAATGGGGCGTCCCCGCCTCAATCTATTGTGGTTGCTCCTCCCTCCCCTGCCAGCGCTTCCGTTTTGGGCATGGACGGTGGATGGACAACCGGCTCGTCCCGGAAGAAGCGGCGTTGCTCCTCCGATCCGGCGGTCCATGCCTCCAGCGCGCGCAGGTTCATACCCACCGACGGCCACCCCATTCCGACCTAGGCCGGCTCGCCTTCTTAAAGAGCTTCGGTGGCCTCTGCTTCCGGTGCCTCAGTACACGCCACCGCCGCAAAGATTGCAGAGATCCCTTTCGCTGCATCATTTGCAAGCGTCAGGGACACTCCGGCAAGCAGTGCCCACAGAACCCAAGAAACAGAGGCCGGGGCGGCTCTGCCAAAGAGCGGCTTGGCCCCCGGCAGCCCCCCAAGTCAATCCACAGCCGCATCCGCTTCCCCACACCCCCCTCCTCCACCACCCCACTCGCCGCCTGTCGCCACGGCATCCAGCGGCCGCGTCTCCCACGTCGACCCTTCGAGCCGCCCCCGTTCAAGCAACAAGGTCGTCATCTCCTTGCCAACCATGGACCAAGCCGTCTTCGTCCTCCGTCACCACGCTGTCACCCTCACCGCTGTCGGTGGGAAGGGCATCACCAACCTGCTCATGGTGGGGCAGGCCATTGAGGAGCAGGTGCGCGTCTCGCTGCACCTGATGCGGGTCATGGAGCATGACCCCGAGGACTTCTTCATCCACTTCGACCTACCGGCGCTGAGAGACAACGCAGTGGCCTGCGGCTTCGCCATGGTGGACGACATCTGCTTCAACATTGCTCCCTGGCACGACAACAACCACACCGCGCTCCTGAAGCTCAACCTGCACGTTCGGGTCGTCATCGAGAAGCTGCCGATGCACTTTTGGTCCATCGAGGGCGCCAAGGAGGCCCTGGGTGACCTCTGCGTCATCGATCGCCTCGACAGCCGCACCTACGAGCGCGACCACACGAGGATGTTTGCCTGCTGGGTGTGGGTTTGGGATGTCGCTCACATCCCGACCAAATGCACCCTGTGGGAGACCAAGCGTGGCGCCGGGTGGGTGGTAGAGATGCTTGGCTACTCGCCGCCCGATCGCAAGGTGGCCCCTCCTCCAAACATCAAGCGCTATGACCTGCTGATCCACGTCGACCGCGTCGAAGATTGGGTGCCCTCCTACTCGTCGCGCTCCTCCCACTCCGGCCAGAGCGGGCTGCCCTCCTTAGACTCGGACGATGGCTCCCTCCTCCCCCGCACCGACCCAGGCGTCTGGTACAGGGGCGTGGAAGACGGCCAGGGGCGCGGCCGCCTGCAGGCCCCGAGGGTGGAGTCGTCTGGCTGTCATGGCCTGGCTCTCCACGGACAGCGCCGCGACCATGACGACGACGTGAGCCATGGCGGTGGGCGGCGCTCCTGGAAGGACACCCTGCTGGGCAGGGGCCACGCCTCCATCGACAAGACGCCAGCGGTGGCTGCCTCCTTGTCCAGACGCAGGAGTCGCACCCCTTCACCGCGTCACCGCGGCGGCACGCAGCATGGCCGCAATCTGGAGCGGCGCCATGAGAAGCGCTCCAACAATCTCGCCGCCTCCGGCGCCACCCCGCCCCTGCCGCTCTGCCCCATGACCCCGCCTCTGCCTCCACCCTGCGCCGTCGACCCCATCGCCGACTTCTTCGCCAAGGCCAAGCAGCCACTCATCTTCACCGCACCGAGCCCGCCCCTCGCCCTTCAAGTGTAGCCTTCTTCCTCGACGCTGGAGGTGCAGCTGGGCGGGGTTACTCGACGAGTCAGTGACATGGTGATCGCGCCAGAGGAGAATGCTGTCCCGAACCACGCCCTCTTCATCGACCCGCCGTCGCCAATCGTCAAGACGCCCCCTCCGCGCAAGTCTGCACCACCCATGTTTCAGACAAGGGCCCCCTCCGCCCCTGTACATCAGAGTGCCAAGCAGGCGATGATGAACTGCTCGATCCCGGTGGCCGAGCGCGCCACATTCCGCATCGTTCGGGAGCTGGGGATGTTGGGGCCAAAGGACAGGATGGCCCCGGAGGCTGCTGAAGCGCTCGTCTGCCTTTTCAAGGAGCCCCTGACCATCAACGACATCGCCTGCATTGCAAAGCTCACTCGCCTGGACGAGGCGTCCCTCCTTGTAGCTGTAGGCCTTGCGGGACCTGACAGAGCTACCATTGATGGCCAGTAGTTCATATGTTAGTAGTCTTCGTTAGTAGTAGTCTTCGAGGGTGGCTGACCTTCTGTTAGTTAGAGTTAGGATCTAGTTTTTCGATGATGCCCTGTAATTGTAGCTGTGGTTCGTCGTGTAGCTAGCGCCGGCGAGAGTTGGGGCCTAGTGGTGGTCGTCGGCGCCCCCTGGTAGATTGGCAGTGTACCCGTGTTTCAGTATCATCAATTCAGTAAACCCTTTGGAGAAACTATGGTGTCCCCATGATTGAAAACCTCTGTCCAATTCTCTCTTGGAATGTTCGGGGCCTGAATTCGCCAGCAAGAAGAGCCGCTGTCGCTGAAATTGCTGTTTGTCATCGCCTTGGTATTCTATGTCTACAAGAAACAAAAATCTCCACCTGGACTGCTGATTTGGCCAAAGAAGTTGGAGGTGCAAAGCTCATAGACTGCGTTGTGCTGCCTGCTCTAGAGACTAGAGGAGGTGTTGCCATCTTCTGGGACCCTGATGTTGTGGAGATCAACTCCCATGCAATTGGACAATTTGCTATAACAGCTCAAGTTAGACTCAAAGCTTCGGGCAAATCCTTCTGGTTGACTACCGTCTACTGGCCAACTGATGATGAGAGGAAAGAAGATTTTCTGACTGAAATAAGAAGCTCTGCCCCTCAAGCTGGACAACCTTGGCTGTTTAACGGAGATTTCAACACAATTTATGAAGCCAGAGACAAGAACAATGATCGAATAAACTGCAGACTCATGGGCAGATTCAGAAGTGCCATTGACTCGGCTGAACTCAGAGAAATCAAATGTAAAAACAGAAGATTTACATGGAGCAATGAAAGAGAGAGGCCAACACTTGAGAGATTCGACAAGTTTTTCTGCAACATCAGTTGGGAAGCCCTTTTTCCTTCAGTTATCCTGATGGCCGCTTCAACAGCTTGCTCAGACCATTGCCCTCTCCTCCTGGTGGACGCCACCTCCCCAAGGAAAAAAGCAAAGTTCTTCTTTGAATCTTTTTGGCCAAAATTCCCCCACTTTCACGAGATGGTGGACAGAGCTTGGAACAGACTAGTCAACCACTCTTGTGCTTTCGTCAGGCTGAAGCTGAAATTCTTGAGGACGGCAAAAGATCTGAAAATTTGGAGCAAGACACATTTCAGTGATGCAAGACTGCAGTTCCACATTTCTTCTGAAATCATTCTTCGCCTTGACGTAGCTCAAGAGACCCGTTTGCTGACCAAGCTTGAGCTCGCGCCGAGGAAGAAACTAAAAACCAGACTGCTTGGACTCGCTGCTATCGAGCGCATCCGAAAGAGACAGGCATCCAGAGTTACATGGCTGCGAGTGGCGGATGCAAATACAAAGTTTTTCAATGCAAAGATAAACTCAAGGCGTCGCAAAAACTTCATTGCTGCATTGAAAACAAATGAGGGAGTGTTCACGGCACATGAAGACAAGGAAGATTGCATTTTCGAACACTTCAACAACCTGCTCAGATCCAAGCAAGATTGTTCAAAAATGATCAATTGGAATGAGCTCCACCTGCCATCAATTCAGGGTGGGGGCCTGGACAACCCTTTCACCGAAGAGGAGATTTGGAAAGCTGTCAAAGCCATGCCCCCGGAAAAAGCTCCGGGCCCTGACGGCTTCAACGGTGTCTTCTTCAGAGCTTGCTGGTCAACGATCAAACATGACATCCTTGCGGCCTTCCACCAGTTCCACCGCCTGGCCGGTGATTTCAAACCCCTAAACAAGGCACTGGTTGCCCTCCTGCCAAAAAAGGATGGTGCTGGAACAATTGCTGACTATCGTCCTATCAGCCTAATTCACTCCATGGCCAAGCTCATTGCGAAGGTGTTGCAGCTAAGGTTATCACCAGTTATGAACCAGCTAATCTCACTAGCACAATCAGCCTTCATGAAATCCAAATGCATCCATGACAGTTTTCTTTATGTTCAAAATGCCATCCGTTCCCTGGATCATCGCAAAACACCTACCCTGCTGATCAAGTTAGACATAGCCAAGGCCTTCGACAACGTCTCCTGGGAATACCTGCTGCAACTCCTAGCTAAGTTAGGGTTTAGTGCTAGATGGAGGAACTGGATTTTGATGTTCCTAGTTAGTTCTTCTTCGGCCTTTGTTCTGAATGGCTGCCCGGGATGCGCCATCGACCACCGTAGAGGGCTGCGGCAAGGAGACCCACTCTCGCCATTGTTGTTCATCCTCGCAATCGACATTCTGCATCGACTTTTAGAAAGAGCACAAGAGCAGGGCTTGCTCACCCCCCCTGCCGGGTAGGATTAGAACTCTAAGAACTTGCCTCTACACCGACGATGCCATGATCTTCGCCAGCCCCTCTCGTCAAGAGATCGACAACTTGCTCCTGCTGCTTGACAACTTCGGAAAGGCCACAGGACTCCTCATCAACTTAGAGAAATCGTCCATAGCACCTATTAGCTGTGAAGACATCGATCTTCAGCACGTGCTACATGGGTTTGGCGGGCCGGTCATCGGATTTCCCCTGCGCTACCTAGGACTTCCCATCACCACATCCCGCGTCCGGCTAGTCCATCTTCAATTCATCCTCGATCGCATTAGAGCAAGATTGGCAGCATGGAAAGGACGCCTCATGTCGATTGCAGGCCGTAGGGTTCTGGTCCGCTCCGTCCTAATGACACTGCCTACCTTTGCTCCGACGGTGCCGCGGGCTCCAAAAAAGTTGCTCAAAGACATAGACAAGTGCAGACAGTGCTTCCTTTGGGCTCAAGACAACAAACTCTCTGGTGGCAAATGCAAGATCAACTAACCCATAGTTTGCTCCCCTACGGACTACGGGGGTCTGGGCATTCTTGATCTGCAGCAGTTCGCGTGAGCGCTCAGGCTATGGTGGCTCTGGTTCAGCTGGTGCAATCCCGACCGGCCCTGGGCTGGATCGGAGCTGCCCTGCGACGACTCTGACAGGAAGCTTTTCGCTGTAGCAACAAAAGTGACAATTGGCAACGGGGAAACTGCTTCGTTCTAGAACTGTGCGTGGATGGGATCATCAACCCTGCGGGCTTCCTTCCCAGCCCTATTTGCACACGCGAGGAGAAAAACAGAACAGTTAAAGAAGCCCTCTCGGCTGACACTTGGATCCGAGACCTCGCCCATGGAAACACTGATGCCCTGCTCCAGCAATTTCTTCGGCTAGCCAGGCGCATCCGTCTTGCCGCGGTGCAGCTACAACCGGGGACCCCGAATGAGATCACCTGGAAATTCACAGCTTCAAGAAACTATAATGCAGCCTCAGCCTACAGCATGCAGCTCCTGGGCAGGATCAAATCCCCCATGCACAAGCTAATTTGGAATGCCTAGGCACCTGGAAAAATCAAGATATTCTGCTGGTTATTAAGCAAGCAACGAATCTGGTGCAATGAAGGGCTACAAAGAAGAGGATGGCCAAATTGTTACTTCTGCTAACTATGTCTCAGAAACCTAGAAACAGCGACACACCTCTTCTGGCAATGCAACCTGGCCACGGAGGTTTGGCAGAGGCTGGAGACATGGACCGGTTGTGACGCCGTCGACCCGGTCAGATGGCAACCGATGACAAACCCCACGCTCATTACTGCCAAGATAATCAATGATACCAGCCTAGCTTTCAGGAAAGATGTGAACTCCCTCATCCTCCTGGCTCTGTGGGAAATATGGAGAGAAAGAAATGATTGCACTTTCAGGGACAAGGTGGCATCCGCCTCTCAGATAGTCACATCCATCAAGAGAGCTATCGAGCTATGGCGCGCTGCGGGCGCGACGAATCTAGAGCCCCCGTTTGGGGATACGTTGGGAGATATGTAACATGTTCTAACCCTAGCCTTTTCCTCTTTATCTCTGTTTTCTTTTCTCTTTAATCCTTGACCTACGGGTCACCCACCCCATGTTTGTTTTCCTCATTGCTCCCTGCTAAATCAATACAAAGCCAGGAATCCCTGGATCTTTCAAAAAAAGAATGCTCTCATCATGCACAACCCCGATGACAAGCCAAGCAATTGTTTCATACTTTAGTAATCTCAGACCTATAAATTTCCATGCAATATATGAGCGCGAGACATGGCTATAGTACTATGGGTGGAATAGAATATGATGATGGGGGTTATGTGGAGAAGACAAAAAAGGAGAAAGTCTCACATCAACGAGGCTAATCAATGGGCTATGGAGATGCCCACCGATTGATGTTAATGCAAGGAGTAGGGATTGCCATGCAACGGATGCACTAGAGCTATAAATGTATGAAAGCTCAACAAAAGAAACTAAGTGGGTGTGCATCCAACTTGCTTGCTCATGAAGACCTAGGGCACTTGAGGAGGCCCATTATTGGAATATACAAGCCAAGTTCTATAATGAAAATTCCCACTAGTATATGAAAGTGACAAAACAAAAGACTCTCTATCATGAAGATTATGGTGCTACTTTGAAGAACAAGTGTGGCAAAGGATAGTAGAATTGTCCCCCTTTTTGGCCTTTCTTTTTTTGTCTTTTCTCTTTTTTAGGACAATGCTGTATGAATGATGGTCATCACACTTCTATTTACTTACAACTCAAGAATTACAACTCGATACTTAGAACAAGATATGACTCTATATGAATGCCTCCGGCGGTGTACCAGGATATGCAATGAACCAAGAGTGACATGTATGAAAGAATTATGAATGGTGGCTTTGCCACAAGTACTATGTAAACTACATGATCATGCTAAGCAATAGGACAATGATGAATGTGTCATGATAAATGGAATGGTGGAAAGTTGCATGGCAATATATCTCGAAATGGATATGGAAATGCCATAATAGGTAGGTATGGTGGTTGTTTTGTGGAAGATATAAGGAGGTTTATGTGTGAAAGAGCGTATCATATCACGGGGTTTGGATGCACCGGCGAAGTTTGCACCAACTCTCAATGTGAGAAAGGGCAATGCACGGTACCGAAGAGGCTAGCAATGATGGAAGGGTGAGAGTGCGTATAATGCATGGACTCAACATTACTCATAAAGAACTCACATACTTATTGCAAAAATCTACAAGTCATCAAAAACCAAGCACTACACGCATGCTCCTAGGGGGATAGATTGGTAGGAAAAGACCATCGCTCGTCCCCAACCGCCACTCATAAGGAGGACAATCAAATAACACCTCATGGTTCAGATTTGTTACAGAATGTTTACCATACGTGCAAGCTACGGGACTTGCAAACTTCAACACAAGCATTTCTCAAATTCACAACTACTCAGCTAGCACGACTTTGATATTATTACCTCCATATCTCAAAACAATCATCAAGCATCAAACTTCTCTTAGTATTCAAAACACTCATAAGAAATTTCTTACTAATCTTGAACACCTAGCATATTAGGATTATTTAAGCAAATTACCGTGCTATTTAAGACTCTGAAAATAATCTAAGTGAAGCATGAGAGATCAATAGTTTCTATAAAACAAATCCACCACTGTGCTCTAAAAGATATAAGTGAAGTACTAGAGCAAAACTATATAACTCAAAAAGATATAAGTGAAGCACATAGAGTATTCTAACAAATTCCAAATCATGCATGGCTATCTAAAAGGTGTGTACATCAAGGATTATTGTGTTAAACTAAAAAGCAAACACGCACATCATACAAGACGCTCCAAGCAAAACACATATCATGTGGTGAATAAAAATATAGCTCCAAGTAAAGTTACCGATAGAAGTAGATGAAAAGAGGGGATGCCTTCCGGGGCATCCCCAAGCTTTTGCTTTTAGGTGTCCTTATATTATCTTGGGGGTTCCATGGGCATCCCCAAGCTTAGGCTCTTGCCACTCCTTGTTCCATAATCCATCAAATCTTTACCCAAAACATGAAAACTTCACAACACAAAACTTAAAGTAGAAAATCTCGTGAGCTCCGTTAGCGAAAGAAAACAAAAGACCACTTCAAGGTACTGTAATGAACTCATTCTTTATTTATATTGGTGTTAAAACTACTGTATTCCAACTTCTCTATGGTTTATAAACTATTTTACTAGCCATAGATTCATCAAAATAAGTAAACAACACACGAAAAACAGAATCTGTCAAAAACAGAATAGTCCGTAGTAATCTGTAGCTAGAGTAATATATGGAACCCCAAAAATTCTAAAATAAATTGCTGGACGTGAGTAATTTATCTATTAATCATCTGCAAAATGAATTAACTAAACAATGCTTTCCAAATAAAAATGGCAGCAGTTCTCGTGAGCGCTAAAGTTTCTGTTTTTTACAGCAAGATATCAAGACTTTCCCCAAGTCTTCCCAACAGTTCTACTTGGCACAAACACTAATTAAACACAAAAAACACAACCTAAACAGAGGCTAGATAAATTATTTATTACTAAACAGGGGCAAAAAGCAAGTAATAAAAATAAAATTGGGTTGCCTCCCAACAAGCGCTATCGTTTAACGCCCCTAGCTAGGCATAAAAAAGCAAGGATAGATCTAGGTATTGCCATCTTTGGTTGGCAATTCTTCAATGAGGCATCTACCATTTTTAGGAATTTCTTTCTTTTTATTTATTATCAAACTTTTAGGCACAAGATCAAAAAATTCATTTGTAACAAATGGTTCCTTAATGATAGCAAAAAGATTGGGATGAATGCTTATAGATTTGAGATCCGCAGTTTCCTTACTAGAGGATTCACCCTTATTTTTAGGAACATACATAAGCTTGGCAATTTTAGTGGGAGGACTTGGAGTATTCTTTACGGAATAAAAATCGGTTCCCAAGTTGGTAATAATATCCTCAAGTCTATCGGTCCTAGTGGAATCGTGATTTATTTTCTCATTAACTATGGGTTCCTTCTCTTTAATATTTTTCAAAGTGACTCCTACTTTAGATCCATATTGAGAGATTCGGTTGTGGACCTTTTTATCCAAATTTTCAATTAACTCTACGGTGGCAACCTTATTTTCAATAATTTCGAGCCTTTGCATTACATGCTCCAAAGCTAATACAGTTCCATTAACCAAAAGAGGGGTGAGCCAAACAAATCTATGATAGCATTATAAGAACCAAAAGTATGGCTACCCAAGAAGTTCCCTCCGGTAATAGTATCAAGGACATATCTGTGGCAAGGAGTAGTGCCTAAATAAAAATTACAAAGAAGAACGGAAGTAGATTGCTTCCTGGTAGATCTATTTTGAGCATTGCAAATTCTATACCAAGCGTCTTTTAGATTTTCTCCCTCCCTTTGCTTAAAATTTAGAATTTCATTCTCGAGAGGCAATGGAGAAGATAAGGGACTATCCATAACGATAAGCAAACGGAAAAGAGGCTAACGGAAAAAGAGAGGGAGGATAGAGAGAGAGGGCGAATAAAATGTCAAGGGTGAAGTGGGGGAGAGGAAAACGACGGCAAAATGGCAAGTAATGTAATGCGGGAGATAAGGATTGTGTTGGTACTTGGTATATTGACTTTTGCATAGACTCCCCGGCAGCGGCGCCAAAAATTCTTCTTGCTACCTCTTGAGCACTGCGTTGGATTTCCCCGAAGAGGAAAGGATGATGCAGCAAAATAGTGTAAGTATTTCCCTCAGTTTTTGAGAACCAAGGTATCAATCTAGTAGGAGGCTACGCGCGAGTTCCTCGCACCTGCACAAAGCAAATAGCTCCTCGCAACCAACGCGATAAGGGGTTGTCAATCCCTTCACGGTCACTTACGAGAGTGAGATCTAATAGATATGATAAGATAATATTTTTGGTATGTTTATGATAAAGATGCAAAGTAAAATAAAAGCAAAGTAAATAACTAAGTATTGGAAGATTAATATGATGAAGATAGACCCGGGGGCCATAGGTTTCACTAGTGGCTTCTCTCAAGAGCATAGGTATTTTACGATGGGTGAACGAATTATTGTTGAGCAATTGACAGAATTGAGCATAGTTATGAGAATATCTAGGTATGATCATGTATATATGCATCACTTCCAAGACAAGTAGACCGACTCCTGCCTACATCTACTACTATTACTCCACTCATCGACGCTATCCAGCATGCATCTAGAGTATTAAGTTCATGAAAACAGAGTAACACCTTAAGCAAGATGACATGATGTAGAGGGATAAACTCATGCAATATGATGAAAACCCCATCTTGTTATCCTCGATGGAAACAATACAATATGTGCCTTGCTGCCCCTACTGTCACTGGGAAAGGACACCGCAAGATTGAACCCAAAGCTAAGCACTTCTCCCATTGCAAGAAAGATCAATCTAGTAGGCCAAACCAAACTGATAATTCAAAGAGACTTGCAAAGATAACCAATCATACATAAAATAATTCAGAGAAGATTCAAATATTGTTCATAGATAGACTTGATCATAAACCCACAATTCATCGGTCTCAACAAACACACCGCATGAACAAGATTACATCGAATAGGTCTCCACAAGAGAGGGGGAAGAACATTGTATTGAGATCCAAAAATAGATAAAAAGCCATCTAGCTAATAACTATGGACCTGTAGGTCTGAGGTGAACTACTCACACTTCATTGGAAGGGCTATGGTGTTGATGTAGAAGCCCTTCGTGATAGATGCCCCCTCCGGCGGAGCTCTGGAATAGGCCCCAAGATGGGATCTCGTGGATACAGAAAGTTGTGGCGGTGGAATTAGGGTTTTGGCTCCGTCTCTGATCGTTTGGGGCTACGTAGGTATATATAGGAGGAAGGAGTACGCCGGTGGAGCAACAAGGGGCCCACGAGGGTGGAGGGCGCGCTTGGGGGGGTAGGCGCGCCCCCTACCTCGTGGCCTCCTCCTTTGTTTCTTGACGTAGGGTCCAAGTCTCCTGGATCATGCTCGGTGAGAAAATCACGTTCCCGAAGGTTTCATTCCGTTTGGACTCCGTTTGATATTCCTTTTCTTCGAAACCCTAAAATAAGCAAAAAAACAAAAATTCTAGGCTGGGCCTTCGGTTAATAGGTTAGTCCCAAAAATAATATAAAAGTGGATAATAAACCCAATAATGTCCAAAATAGTAGATAATATAGCATGGAGCAATCAAAAATTATAGATACGTTGGAGATGTATCATCCGCACGCTTACCGTTCGATGACCAAATTTTGTTCGGAGTCCCGGATGAGATCACGGACATGACGAGGGGTCTCGAAATGGTTGAGAGGTAAAGATTCATATATTGGAAGGTTATATACGCACACCGGAATGGTTCCGAAGAGGTTCGGGGATTTTTCGGAGTACCGGGAGGTTACCAGAACCC